>NW_017618983.1:7500-142500 GCF_001879475.1 Ipomoea nil | reverse complement strand
TGTAAATGATGTGGGTTCATTTTCATCCCAAATTGAAAATGTTTGAAAAGATGAGCTCCTAAGCTCTTCTATATAAGAGGTACAAACATAATTGTTTGCCCATCGATGTGGCGAGTATTGAGAAGTCAAAAGGTTTTTATTTAAGAAACATTAGCGTTGTCTTCTTATTTTAGTTTTATTTATTTATTATTTATTATTTATTATTGGGGGTTAGGAAAGATTAACTCAAAATATATGTGTTGTTTTAGATTTTAGCAGTTTGGAGCAAATTACTTAGTTATTAAATAATAATTTTGGTGTTTTGATTAAAGATAAATTGTTAAAATGACGAATTTGTCAATAATAATAATAATAATAATAATAATAATAATAATAATAATAATAATCCAAACAAAACGATATACAAAATAAAATTAAAATTTAAAAAAAAAATAAGAAGAAGACAAAAGGAAGTCACGGGCTCCCTTTGTAAATGATGTGGGATCATTTTGATATCACATTGAAAATATTTGGAAAGAGGAGCAATGTTCCTCTTACAAACATAATTGCTTGCCCATCAATGTAGGCAAGTAACCTGAAGGGTGTGGTTGAGTGTAAAGGATTCATCCATCCTTAACCAAAGGTCAAGGGTTCGATCCTTGGATTTGGAAATGGAGCAGCCTTAAATCTCTAAGCCAGTTGTCCCACCCAAAAGAGGTGCTTACAATTTAGCGAGGGGATTAGTCACTGTGTCCAACGGTGGAAACCCTGGGTTTACCAAAAAAAAAATCAATGTGGACAAGTATTGAGAAGTCCAAAGTCTTTTTTTTTTTTTTTTTTTTTTTTTTTTTTTGGTTAGAACTAAAGGAAAATTAAAAATGGAAAGGAAATATTTTAATAATAATATTTTACATCATCAAATAGTAAAGACATATTTTAAAAAATAGTAATGATAAATTAAAAACGGAACGAAAATATTTCATTAATAATATTTTACATCATCAAATTAAAATGGAACGAAAATTAGGTAAAAATATCACTGCATCTATATTTTAATTGACTGATTGATTGGAAATAAAAAAGAATAATTAACTGAAAATGAATCTAATATTACTAATTGACTGAAAATATAAAAGGAAATGAATATTAATAATTGACTGCAAATAAAAAATGATCTATAATTGACTAAAAAATGGTAAGATCATTGCATTTTAATTAAAAATGGAATGAAAATTAAAAATTGGAGGAAAATATTCCAATAATAATATTCTACATTATCAATAGTAAATGCATATTTTAAACAATAGTAAAGGTAAATTAAAAATGGAACAGAAGTTAGGTAAAAATATCACTGCATTTGATATTCTAATTGATTGAAAATAAAAAAGAATAATTGGCTGAAAATGAATCTGATATTACGAATTGACTGAAAATATAAAAGGATAACTAATTGAGTGATATTCTACCATTATATATTTTCACCCAAGTAACCCGTCATGATGGAGAAGATGTTAGCTCTAGACGAAGATGAACAAGATTGTGTTGTCACTACCAATGTCGTCTACAAAGAGGTTTCAATAATGTGTAAATATAATCGATGATATTAATTTTTTTAAATGAAAAAATTGCTATATATCTAGACTATATATATATATATATATATATATATATATATATATATATATATATATATATATATATATATATATATATATATATATATATATATATATATATATATATATATATATATATATATCTTCCATACAAATGAATATGGATAGCAATTCATTTCTATAACTGAGTTGTTAGAGAACAAGCACATTTACCTAATTTATGAAAATACTAAACAATGATAAATAAAATCTTCAAAATTATAGGACCGCATCCGTACATCTAGACATTAGCTATTAATTTGAGCAATTATTTGCACAAATTCAAGCAATGATAACATCAAAATATATAAACGATTCAAATCATATCTTTAAGTGCACTATATAATATTTGATGTTCTAATTTAAATAATTATTTATCGATTCATATATTCTTAATATATTACAACATATTCATTCCGTGCATCGCACGGGTGCAAATACTAGTAATAATAATAATATCAACAACAACAATAATAACAACAACAACAACAACAATAATAATAGTCCAAAACAAAACTATATACAAAATAAAATTAAAATTAAAAAAAAAAAAAAAAAAAAAAAAAGAGTCACGGGCTCCCTTTGTAAATGATCTGGGATCATTTTTATCGCACATTAAAAATGTTTGAAAAGAGAGAGCAATGATCCTCTTACAATCTATATATATATATATATATATATATATATATATATATATATATATATATATATATATATATATATATATATATATATATATATATATATATATATATATATATATATATATATAAGTAAAATCCTCCTAACAAATTTTCCCCCCAAAACTTTTGTAGTAAAACTTATTCTGTAAGAAAATGTCAAATGGAAATTAAATAAAGTCTATTAATTGGTAATATTATATATGGTATTATATTCTACAATATAATATAATTGATAATATTATTGTTCAAGTATAAAATAAAATTAAAATAATAACAATAACAATAACAATAACAACAACAACAACAACAACAACAATAATAATAATAATAATAATAATAATAATAATAATAATAATAATAATAATAATAATAATAATCCAAACAAAACTATATATAATTTTGGCGAATATATCAACAATCAAATAATAATAATAATAATAATAATAATAATAATAATAATAATAATAATAATAATAATAATAATAATAATCATCGAAACAAAACGATATACAAAATAAAATTAAAACTAAAATAAATAAGAAGAAGACAAAATGGTGCCACGGACCCCCTCGGTAAATGATGTTGGATCATTTGATCCCACATTGAAAATGTTTAGAAAATGAGCTCTTGAGCTCCTCTATTTAAGAGGAGCAATGCTCCTTTTACAAACATAATTGCTTGCCCATCAATGTGGGCAAGTATTGAGAAGTCCAAAGATTTTTTTTTTTTTTTTTTAGTACTATTGACCCGATAAATTAAGCTGTGGAATTGTGTCCACCTTGCAAGGTAGACACGAATCCAAAATTATTCATAATTATGAATATATATAGTTCAACAATTATGATCATATAGTTTTATAATTATGAACATAGTGTTGTGAGCATAATTATGAACGTATAGTTATGTAATTATGAATATAGAGATTCAAAACTTATTTGGTAAGTAAATGTCAAATGGAAATTAAATAAAATCTATTAATTGGTAATATTATATATGGTATTATATTTTATAATATAATATAATTGATAATATTATTGGTAATAGTTATAACTTTAATCAAAATCTATTAATTGGTAATATTATTCGTAATAGTTATTGGTAAAGATTAACCCAAAATGTATGTGTTGTATTCGTTATTAGTAGTTTGGAGCAAATTTCTGAGTTATTATATAAAATTTTTTGTTGTTATGATTAAACTTAAAATGTTAAAATGACGAATTCGTTTAAATTTTGACGAATTTATCAATAAAAATAATAATAATAATAATAATAATAACAATAATAATAATAATAATAATAATAATAATAATAATAATCCAAACAAAACAATATACAAAATAAAATTAAAATTAAAAAAAATAATAATAATAATAAGACAAAAGGGAGCCACGGGCTCCCTTTGTAAATGATGTTGGATCATTTTGATCGCATATTGAAAATGTTTGGAAAGAGGAGCTCTTGAGCTCCTCTATATATTACTTCTCTTACAAACACAATTGTTTGACCATCAATGTGGGTAAGTATTGAAAAGTCCAAAGGCTCTTATTATTATTATTATTTCTTTTTTTTTTTAGTATTATTGACCTGATAAATTATGCTGTGGAACCGTGTCCACCTTGCAAGGTAGACACAGTTCCAAAATTGTTCATAATTATGAATATATAGTTCAAAAATTATGAACATATAGTTCTATAATTATGAATATAGTGTTGTGAACATAATTATGAACTTATAGTTATGTAATTATGAATATAGAGATTCAATAATTGTGAATATGAAGTTCACAAATTATGAATATATAATTTTATAATTATGAATATATAGTTCAATAATTATGAACATAGAGTTTTGTAATTGTGAATATAGAGTTCAATAATTATGAATATAAAGTTCAGAGATTATGAATATATAGTTTTATAATTATGAACATATAGTTCAGTAATTATGAAAATAGAATTGTGTCCACCTTGCAATATGGACACGGTTTCACAACATAACTATTTATAAATAGTCAATGAAAATTAAAAATGAAACGAAAATATTAGGTAAAAATATCATGCATCTATATTCTAATTGACTAATTGACTAAAAATAAAATAGAAATATTGACTGAAAATGAATCTAATATTACAAATTGACTGAAATTATAAGAGGAAATGAATATTAATAATTGACTGCAAATAAAAAATGATCCATAATTGACTAAAAAACAAGAAAAAAAATGGTCAGATCATTGCATTTTAATTAAAAATGGAATGAAAATTAAAAATTGGAGGGAAATATTTCAATAATAATATTCTACATTATCAATAATAAATGCATATTTTAAAAAATAGTAAAAGTAGAGAATGAAAATATTTCAATAATAATATCTACATCATCAATTAAAAATGAAACGAAAATTATAAAACAATATCACTGCATTTGATATTCTAATTGACTAATTGACTGAAAATATAAAAGGATAACTAATTGAGATTCTACCATTATATATTTTCACCCAAGTAACCCGTCATGTTGGATTGAAGGTGTTTGCTCTAGATGAAGATGAACAAGATTGTGTTGCCACTAGCAATGTCGTCTAGAAAGTGATTTCAATAATGTGTAAACATAATCGGTGATATTAAGTTTTTTTTTTAAATGCAAAAATTGTTATATATCTAGACAAAAAAATATATCTTCCATACAAATGAATAAGGATAGCAATTCATTTCTATAACTGAGCTGTTAGAGTACGAGCACATTTGTCTAATTTATGAAAATACTAAACAATCTATATATATATATATATATATATATATATATATATATATATATATATATATATATATATATATATATATAGACTTACCAAATAAGTTTTACTACAAAAGTTTTGGGGGGAAAATTTGTTAGGAGGATTTTACTTATATATATATATATATATATATAAGTAAAATCCTCCTAACAAATTTTCCCCCCAAAACTTTTGTAGTAAAACTTATTTGGTAAGTCTATATATATATATATATATATATATATATATATATATATATATATATATATATATATATATATATATATATATATATATATATATATATATATATATATATATATATATATATATAAGTAAGTAAAATCCTCCTAACAAATTTTTCCCCCAAAACTTTTGTAGTAAAACTTATTTGGTAAGTAAATGTCAAATAGAAATTAAATAAATAAATAAATAAGAATAATAATAATAATAATAATAATAATAATAATAATAATGTTATTACCTTAAATAAATAAATTATTATACTTTCCCTTAAATAAATAAATTATTATACTTTCCTTTTGAATTAGTATTTTCTACCTATAAATACAAGGGATTCTTCAATCAAAGAATCTCAGACTCATCTCTCTGCTTTCTTTTTGTATGAATTTTCTATATTTTTCTAACTATATTCTCACGTATTTCAATATGTTTTGCAGTTTATATCGTTTGGTATGACTTTGAAGATACTTAAGAGGCTCTCCTTCAACAAAAGGAAATTGAGGAGGAAAAACATTTGTAACAGAACCCTATTGGTTTTGTTTTTATGGAAGATTGTAGAGATACGATCGAGGATGATAAAGACGGTAATTTTGATAATTTTGTAAGATTTTCTGAAACTTAGAGTTAGTATGTTGATTTCGAGATTTGTACATGCCATTCAAGTTCTATGTTTTTTTTAACAAGCAGAGTTCATTTTACAGCATTTTTATAATTAATATATATATATATATATATATATATATATATATATATATATATATATATATATATATATATCACAACTTGAGTAGAGTGTTTGTTTAACCTATTAAAAATCTCGCTATATTTAATTTTTTCTAAATTTTTGTAAAACACAAAAATAATGATTATTTAAAAAGAAGAAATAAATAACAAATACAATTTCAGATTTTGTGTTACTCCATTCACATATTAGTATAAATAAAAAAAAAAGTAATAAAATAAAATACAAAAGAAATATAAATTTTTAACCAAAAATTTAATTAGAGAAACCTCCCAAAAAAATCCACGTTGTACTGAACCCAAATAAAAAAATACTGGCAATGGCACAATCATAAGGATCAAAGGGAACAATGGAAGACCCAGAAATCCAGACATCATTGATGTACCGAACGGTGATGAGAGACTCAGAAATAGGAATATCATTATGGATGAAAACGGTTCTTCTTCATCTGATGAAGACACTTCTTTTGATTTTGAGAAAGAATTGAAGGCCAGTAGATTAAAATATCCATGTATGTGCATGCTTGAAAGTACCATTTAGTATTTTTTGCTTTTATTGACCTAAACTTGATTTCCTGTAATTAAATTCTTATAAAAAAACCAATGTTCTTATATTTTTTGTTTTTAGAGTATGGATGATTTGTTCATTCAATTTTTTAAAAATATATTGTGGGTTATGTTTTAAGTATTGAGTATCTGATGGTGTTTTTTATTGTTTTCTTTGTGTTATGGAGGGAGGATTTTATTTTTTTATTAATAGAATAGATTATCATATGATTAATATTACTAAAGTAAGAAATTTGTATATTACAAGTTACTGCATATAGTTATGGTAACATTTATTTAAAATCTAATGGAATTAAAATTTTCTATAGTATTAATACAAATAAAATTCTCCTCTGTAATTTCCAGCACAAACTTTTATTAATAATATGAATATTTCCATTAAAAAGTGAAAATGACAAACAATCGGTAGTATCAAGAATTTAAAAGGAAGAGCCCGCATGGGTAGCTCAACTGGTCATAGAGGTGAAACTTTGGAATAATGACCAGGGATTGAGTCTCACCAGCGGCAGTGTGGGAGCAACCTCTCAAAGTGAGGGGGGCTCCTTGTGTGCAGTAAGCACCGGTCTAGCCTCTATGGTTCATGTTCAGTTGAGTCACCATGATTTACATCCTCCCAAAATGCTCTGTCGGGCCGGGGTTTGGGGGCCTTTGGAATAAAGAATTTAAAAGGAAGATTGTGCGAAAATAATATAACTAAATTGAATATTAATAATTAATCGCCCAAATTTAATAATAATAAGCTTTATTAAAACAAAATCAGTAATCTATACTATATATACAAACAAAATCCTATATTTTAATTCCCGCCCAAAACACTCCTACATTATTAAGGTTTGTGTAATATTATAAAATATATGGAAGTACAATTCCTATTCGTACTACAATTGTACAAATATGGTAATACAATCCCTACTACAAATATTCTTTCATACTTTCCTATTCCTACTACAATTCTAAATTAAATTTGATATCAGTTTACCACTTTACCTTATGTAAGATATCATATGGCATCTATATATTCTTTCCTCTTCTGTTTTTCTTATTCTTTTTATTTATCTTTTTTTTTTAATGTCGAATAATTACCATAAATAATTATTAATAATTGTAAATTTATATTGGAAAATTATATTAATAATTAATTATTAAAGCAAGTATAATTATTTTGTACTATATACGCATTATTTTTAATAATTTTGATTTAAACTACTCAAATTTTAATGTTTTTCATATACAAAGCTATAATTGTAATACTTTTAAATAATATTGAATAAATAATATCCATATAGTTAGGTTTAATTATATATATATTATATATTAATCTAATATAGTGATGATTAATACGGGCAAACCATATATAAGCATAATCTAATATAAGAAAATATTCATTACTAACCATATATAACTTAGGAATTAACTAAATTAAATGAAACTTAATTATTTATAATTTCACCTTTAATATAAATATGTAGTTTTAATATCTGAAATTAATAAGAGTTTTCTTAATGTGGATCTATATATTTTAAATAATTTCAATTTAATAATATATTAATATTATACCTTAATTATAAAAACAATACCTAATATATATATCTTATTACATAGGCCCACACTCCGGCCCGTGCTCACTGCACACAAGGAGCCCCACTTTGAGAGGTTGCTACCACACTGTCACTGGTGGGACTCGACCCCTGGTCATTTTTCCAAAGTTTCACCTCTATGACCAGTTGAGTTACCCATGCAGGCTTTGAAGTCAATTAATTAAACATGCTATTGCTAATACCACGTAGAACAGATATTAATTAGGTAATAATATAATAGCATAATGAGTAATAATATGTATGATAATTTATAATATAATTAATTGGTAATAAGCATATTCAGTCAACTGCACGAATAAGCATATATATTTTATATTTAAAATTTTAAATTTCTGTCTTTTATATAAATTGAAAGATTTAATGGTTTTACATTACTTTGAATATTCATTTGTTTTATTCGTTTATCAACACCATGTTCATAGGTGAAATTATGGTATTTAAAAAATAATTATTAACTGAGAATTAAAACGGCACGAAATTTACGCCAATTGAAATAAGAAATGACTATTAATAATTGACTGAAAATTAAAAATGCTTCAAAATTGACTCAAATGTAAAAAATGAAATGAATATTAATACTTGATTAAAAAAATGAAAATGAAATGAATATTAATGCTTGAATATTAATAAATTACTGAAAATATAAAAATTTTCATTGAAATTAGGATAATTGAAAAATGAAATGAATATAAATACTTGAATATTAATAAGTTACTAAAAATATAAAAATTACTGGTATAATATATTAATAAATATGTAAAATGAAGTTTGCATCTTAGCGTTTAGCTGAGATAAAAAGAAATATTAATCTCGATTATATTTTTTATAAAATGTAAAGTTAGTGTAAATATAAAAAAGCTGTTATTAATAATTAACTAATTAATTAATATGTATTAAAAAAGAATAATTGACTAAGAATAAAAATGACAAAAAATTTAGGTCAATTGAAATAAGAAATGACTATTAATATTTTCGAAAATGAAAAAAAAAAAAGAAATAACTATTAATAATTGACTAAAAATGAAAAATTCTTCCAAACTAACTTAGTATATAGAAAAAATATTAATCTCAATTATATATTTTATAAAATATAAATTTAAGAAATAACTAAACTTATTGAAACTTAATTATTTATAATTTCACCTTTAATATAAATATATAGTTTTAATGTCCAAAATTAATTAGATTTTTTTTAATGTTGATTTATATATTTTAAATAATTTAAATTTAATAATATTATACCTAATTATAAAAATAATAACTTATACATACATATATATATATATATATATATATATATATATATATATATATATATATATATATATATATATATATATATATATATATATATATATATATATATATACATATATATAGGGTTGAGTTCAAAACAACAATATATAGAGGACTGTGAGGACAAATAATGGGCACACAACAAATTAATACCAGACACACAACTTAATACATAATGGCACATAAGAATAAATGTAAACATCAGGTTTCGAACCCAGGCTTTATACAAACTGTGGCACACAACTACATTCGGTCATGCACACGACATACCGGCTAATGGCACACACTACATCTGTCTTCATAGTCCTCTATAATATACTTGTCCTCATTTGAATACACATCTATATATATATATATATATATATACATATATATATATATATATATATATATATATATATATATATATATATATATATATATATATCCTCCTATTTTATTTTTTCCGCTCAAACTTTTGCAGACAATTAATTAAATATTTTATTGGTAATACCGTGTAGAACAAATATTAATTAGGTAATAACATTATAGCATAATGGGTAATAATATGTATGATATTTAAATTTTTGTCTTTTGTTTAAATTGAAAGATTTAATGGTTTTACATTACTTTGAATATTCATTTATTTTATTCATTTATTGACACCGTGTTATTGACCCGGCAAATTATGCTGTGGAATCGTGTCCATCTTGCAAGCTAGACACGGTTCTAAAATTGTTCATAATTATGAATATATATATATAGTTCAAAAATTATGAACATATAGTTCTATAATTATGAACATAGTGTTGTGAACGTAATTATGAACATATAGTTATATAATTATGATTATAGAGATTCAATAATTGTGAATATGAAGTTCAAAAATTATGAATATATATCTTTATAATTATGAACATATAGTTCAGTAAGTAATAACATAGAGTTCTGTAATTATGAATATAGAGTTCAATAATTATGAATATGAAGTTCAAATATTATGAATATTTAACTTTATAATTATGAGCATATAGTTCAGTAATTATGAACATAGAACTGTGTCCACCTTACAAGGTGAACACGGTTTCACAACATAACTATTCGATTCACCCTGTTACATGTAGTATCTGGTCATATAAATTTTCTCAACCTATTGAAGCCCAACGTGTCAAAAGGCTCTTATTTAAGAAACAACTTAATGGCTTCTTATTTTAGTTTTTTTTTAAAAAATTTTTTTTTAAAATTTATTAGGGGGTTCTGGAAAGATTAACCCAAAATGTATGTGTTGTTTTAATTTTTATCAGTTTGGAACAAATTGCTAAGTTATTAAATAATATTTTTTATGTTTTGATTAAATATAAAATGTTAAACATGCGAATTTCATAAAATTTTGACGAATTTGCTAAATAATCAAATTACAACAACAACAACAACAACAATAATAATAATAAATTAATAATAATAATAATAACAATAATAATAATAATCCAAACAAAACTATATACAAAATAAAATTAAAATTAAAAAAAAAAAAAAAAAAAAAGAAGACAAACGGGAGTCATTGGCTCCATTTGTAAATGATGTGGGATCATTTTGATCCCACATGAAAAATGTTTGAAAAGAGAGAGCTCATCTTATATAGATGAGCAATATTCCTCTTACAAACATAATTGATTGCCCAACAATGTGGGCTTGAGAATTCAAAAGGTTCTTATTTAAGAAGCCTTAATTAACTTTGTCTTCTTATTTTAGTTTTTATTTATTTATTTATTATTTATTTATTATTAGTGGGGGTTGTGAAAGATTAATCCGAAATGTATGTGTTGTATTAGTTTTTAGCAGTTTGGAGCAAAATTACTGACTTATTATATATATTTTTTGTTTTGATTAAATATAAAATGTTAAACAGGCAAATTTCTTAAAATTTTGACGAATTTGCCAAATAATCAAATTACAACAACAACAACAACAACAACAACAACAACAACAACAATAACAATAATAATAATAATAATAATAATAATAATAATAATAATAATAATAATAATAATAATAATAATAATAATCCTAACAAAATTATATGCACAATAAAATTTAAATTAACCAAAAAAAAAAAAAAAAAACAAAGGGGAGCCATGGGCTCCCTTTGTATATAATGTGGGATCATTTTGATCCCACATTGAAAATGTTTGAAAAGAGGAGCTCTTGAGCTCCTCTATATAAGAGGTACAAACATAATTGTTTTTTCAGCAATGTGACAAGTATTGAGAAGTCAAAAGTTCTTATTTAAGAAATCTTGGTTTTGTCTTCTTATTTTAGTTTTTATTTATTATTTATTATATATTATATATTATTTATTATTATTATTAGTTGGGGTGGGAAAGATTAACCCAAAATGTATGTATTGTTTTAGTTTTTAGCACTTTGGAGCAAATTACTGAGTTATGAAATAATATTTTTAGTGTTTTGATTAAAGATAAATTGTTAAAATGGTGAATTCGTTAAAATTTTACCGAATTTGTCAATAATAATAATAATAATAATAATAATAATAATAATAATAATAATAATAATAATAATAATAATAATAATAATAATAATAATAATAATAATAATCCAAACAAAACGATATACAAAATAAAATTAAAATGGGAAAATAGCACTTTTTCCCCCTATGTTATATACTTATAGCACTTTTTCTCCCTGAATTATTTAAGTGGCTATTTTTCCCCTTGAAATGTTAAATGGACATTTTTACCCTTAGGGGGCGTTTGGTTCAGGTTATATAACATAACCAAGGGAATGTGACATTCCAAAGCTCACATTTCTATGTTTGGTTCACATTATCTCAGGGAATCTAACATTCCCCAGGAATGTCACATTCCCTCCACATAGGATTGGGATGTCACATTCCCTCCACATAGGATTTTGAAGGGAATGTGATTCCCTTCAATTTCTAAGGTTATGTAAGATAACCTTGGTTATGTTAGTTTATCTCTCTCTCTCTCTCTCTCTCACACACACACATATATAATTATTTTTGTAATTATATATTTTTTATTTTTATTATGTTAGGTTAGCATATAAAATAATTTTGTTTCTCAAGTTCAATATTTTAGTTAATATTTTAAAATCATGTAATTATATATGATACCGTTATCTTATTTATTTATTTTAATTTTTAAATTTATTAAAATATATGAAAATATGTTAAGGATATTATAGTGTGTGAATAAAGATAACCCTAAACCAAACATGATTATATTACATACCCCAATTTTAACCAAACACAGGAATCTAACATTCCCAGTAATCTAACATTCCCAGCAATCTAACATTCCCTAGGTAATCTGACATTCCGTGAACCAAACGACCCCTTAAAATATTTTATTTATTTTTCTTCTCCAACAAATTATGACCACGATTCGGTTCAAACCGAACATACACTATAGCAACTAAATTGAAATATTCCAATTACAATTTAGAATTGAAACCTGATATTTAGAGTTTATTAAAATCACGAACCGGAACGGCCGGTTCATGTTCCGAACTAAAAAAAATAGATTTATTGTTGATTTTAGACTATTTAAAAAATAAAAAATAAATAAAAATTTTAAAATAAAGACGGTTCAAAATCGCGAACCGGACCTGGAACTGTCGGTTCACGGTTCACGGTTCAGGATCCAATTTTTTCGATTCATAATTTTAATAAATTGAAATCCAAATATTGGGTTCTGGATCTGGGTCATAACCGGAAATTTTCAATTCGATTTCTATAGTGTCCGGTTCAGTTCATATCGAACTGTGATCATCCCAACGTATAAGCAATAATTTGTTGGAGAAGAAAAATAAATAAAATGTTTTCTTTAAGGGTAGAAATGTCAATTTTATATATTAGGGGGGAGAAACTGCCACTTTTAAAATAATTGAGGGGGCTAATGTGCTTACATGAACAACTCAGGGGGGAAATGTGCTATAACCATATAATTCAGGGAGAAAAAGTGTCATTTTTCCAATTAAAATTAAAAATAAAATAAAAAAAAAAAAGACAAAAGGGAGCAACGGCGCACCGGCTCCCTTTGTAAATGATGTGGGATTGAAAATATTTGGAAATAGGAGCTCAAACTCTATATAAGATGAGCAATGCTCCTCTTACAAACATAATTGCTTACCCATCAATGTGGACAAGTATTGAGAAGTCTCTCTCTCTTTTTTTTTTTTTGTTTTTTTTGTTTTTGTTTTTTTTGTTTTTTTGTTTTGTTTTGTTTTTTTTTTTTTTTTTTTGTTTTTGTTGAGAAGTAAAGGAAAATTAAAAATGGAAAGGAAATATTTCAATAATAATATATTACATCATCAAATAGTAAAGGCATATTTTAAAATATAGTAAAGGTAAATTAAAAATGGAACGAAAATATTTCATTAATAATATTATACATCATCAAATTAAAATGGAACGGAAAGTAGGTAAAAATATCACTGCATCTATATTCCAATTGACTAATTGACTGAAAATAAAAATGAATAATTGACTGAAAATATAAAAGGAAATGAATATTAATAATTGATTGCAAATAAAAAATGATCCAAAAGTGACTAATTGACTGAAAATAAAAATGAATAATTGACTGAAAATATAAAATGACTAATTGACTGAAAATAAAAATGAATAATTGACTGAAAATATAAAAGGAAATGAATATTAATAATTGGTATTCGCTTTTATTAGAATGTAATATTTGTTCATATACTTTCTCAACCTACTGAAACACAAAGAACCAATAACGCCTCCACTAAGGCTCGAATAATTGACTGAAAATATAAAAGGAAATGAATATTAATAATTGATTGCAAATAAAAAATGATCAAAAAGTGACTAATTGATTGAAAATGTAAAAGGAAATGAATAATTGGTATTCGCTTTTATTAGAATGTAATATTTGTTCATATACTTTCTCAATCTACTAAAACACAAAGAACCAATAATGCCTCCACTGAGGCTTGAACTCACAACCTTCCAAATGGAAGCCCAACCCAAGTACCATTAGACCACATAGTCTTGATTAGTAAATACATAGTTTAAACAATAGTAAATGTAATTTAAAAATGGAACGGAAATATTTCAATAATAATATCTACATCATCAATAAAAATGGAACGAAAATTAGGTAAAAATATCACTGTATTTTGATATTCTAATTGACTAATTGACTGAAAATAATAAAAAAAATGGCTGAAAATGAATCTAATATTACTAATTGACTGAAAATATAAAAGGATAACTAATTGAGTGATATGATATTCTACCATTATATATTTTCACCCAAGTAACCCGTCTTGATGGATTGAAGGTGTTAGCTCTAGACGAAGATAAACAAGATTGTGTTGCCACTACCAATGTCGTCTACAAAGAGGTTTCAATAATGTGTAAATATAATTGGTGATATTAATTTTTTTTTTAAATGAAAAAATTGCTATATATCTAGACAATATATATATATATATATATATATATATATATATATATATATATATATATATATATATATATATATATATATATATATATATATATATATATATATATATATATATATATATATATATCTTCCATACAAATGAAGAAGGATGGCAATTCATTTCTATAACTGAGTTGTTAGAGAATGAACACATGTGCCTAATTTATGAAAATACTAAACAATGATAAATAAAATCTTCAAAGTTATAGCACCGCATGCGTACATCTAGATATTAGCTATTAATTTGAGCAATTATTTGCACAAATTCAAGCAATGATAACATCAAAATATATAAACGATCCAAACTATATCTTTAATTGTATTATATAATATTTGATGTTCTAATTTAAATAATTATATATCGATTCATATATTCTTAATATATTACAACAAATCCATTCCGTGCATCGCACGGGTGCAAATACTAGTGATAAATAAAATCTTTAAAGTTATAGCACCGCATGCGTACATCTAGACATTAGCTATTAATTTGAGCAATTATTTGCAAAAATTCAAGAAATGATATCATTAAAATATTTAAACGATCTAAACCATATCGTTAAGTGCACTATATAATATTTGATGTTCTAATTTAAATAATTATATATAAATTCATATATTCTTAACAAATTCATTCCGTGCATCGCACGGGTGCAAATCCTAGTGTACAATTATAATAAAATAATTTAAAAAATATACAAAGCATGTTTGGATTTTGCAAATTAATATATTATTAACTCATAAATACTAAATAAATTGCAATAATTCAAGCAATGTAATATGCACATCAATATTAAATTAAGATTCAAGTAGCAAATTTAATACTTAATATTTGCTCAAAATTGAATAATAATTTAATTGTGAATATAATGCCAAAATTGAGAGAAAACTAAAAGGCATTAATACAACTCTCAATATTAAATTAAAATTCAAACAGCAAATTAAAACTTAATATTTTGCTCAAAATGAATAATAATTTAATTGTGACAAGAATTACTGTAATGGTGTTAATAATGGCAATAATTCAATCACAAATAAATAATACCATAATTAATCTCAATTTGAAATTTTTAATGCCAAAATTTTAAAAAATAAAAACTAAGGACATTATTATTTCAAAACAAGCAATTACTAATATTTACCATTTGCCTAAACAATTTACAATATTAATTCTCTGTCGGGCCGGGGTGTGGGGGGCCCTTAAGGTTGGGGTTCAGCCTTTTGGAAGAACTAGTATTTGCGCCCGTGCGTTGCACGGAATGAATTTGTTATAAAATTTTAAAAATATTTATATCGATATACAATTGTATAAATTATAAAATCGAATATTATATAATATAATTGAAGAATTGAGTTGCACCGATTATGTTTTCTGATGTTATCAATGCTTGAATTCGAATAAATAATTGCCCAATTAACAGCTAACGTGTAGATATACGCATTCGGTGTTGCAACTTTAGAGATTTTATATATCAGTGTTTATAATTTGTATTAATTGGGCTAATTAGCCCGTTGTCTAGCAACTCAGTTATATAAATTATTTATATGGAAGATATATTTTCTATGTAGATCAGCTATATAGCAATTTTGTCATTTTTGTATGTAAAAAAAAAAAAAAAAAAAAAAAAAAAAAAACATAATATCAATGGCTTAAATTATACATTATTGAAAATCTCTTTATAGCTAGACGACATTGGTAGTAGTAACGGAATTTTATCCATCATCATCTAAAGTTAAAACTATCAGACTATCAGGATGGGTGATTCGGAAAAAAGTAACATACAATTAACCGTGATTAAAGACTGATTTTTTTAGTAATAACTCAAATATTATATAGTGCAATTAAAGATATGGTTTCGCCCGTGAATTTGTTGTAATATATTAAGAATATCTGGATTGATATATAATTATTTAAATTAGAACATTAAATATTATATAGTGCAATTGAAGATATAGTTTGGATCGTTTATATGTTTTGATGTTACCGTTGCTTGAATTTAAACAAATAATTGCTCAAATTAATAGCTAATGTGTAGATATACGCATGCAGTGTTGTAACTTTGAAGCTTTTATTTATCATTGTTTAGTATTTTTATAAATTAGGCAAACGTGCTCATTCTTTAGCAACTCAGTTATAGGAATGAATTGCTATCCTAATTCATTTTTATGAATTTTTTTTTTTTTTTTTTTTGTCTAAATTGCTTTAAAATTTTTTATTTTTTTTTTTGTGTGTAGATATATAACAATTTTGTCATTAAAAAAAAACATAATATCACCAATTGTATTTACACATTATTAAAACCTCATATTGTAGACGATATTGGTATTAACAACATAATCTTGTCCGTCATCGTCTATAGCTAACATCTTCAGTCCATTAGAATGGGTGACTCGGGTGAAAATATATCATCGTTAAATATCAGTCAATTAGTAATATCATATTCATTTTCAACCAATTATTCTTTTTATTTTCCGTCAATTAATCAATTAGAATATCATATGCAATGGTATTTTACCTAATTTCAGTTTTATTTTTAATTGGTGATGTAGAATATTATTATTGAAATATTTCCGTTCCATTTTTAATTTACCTTTACTATTGTTTAAAATATGCATTTACTATTGATGATGTAGAATATTATTATTGAAATATTATATTTTCATTTTAATTTACTTTTACTTGATGATGTAGAATATTATTATTGAAATATTTTCGTTCTATTTTTAATTTCCGTTCTTTTGTTTTAAATTTTGAAAGATTTATTGTGATATAATTGGTTCACATATTTCAATTATTTATTTTTTCTTTAGTTATTATAAACAGAAACGATATTGTACTAATTAATTTATGATATTTATCAAATTGTATTTTTTAAAAATATAAGATTTACACATATTATGAGGGGTTAAAAAAATATTTTAAAATGATTTTTTATTAGTATGAATTTTTATTTTAAAATATTTTATAGCAATCCAAACACTCCATTAGCCTCTCATAAAAAACTGATAAAAGAAAAGCCATTTCATTAAGGAAATTAAAATTAATTAAAGTAAATCAAATCATGTTATATTTATTTGTAACTGTATATTAAATTTCATTTTGAAATCATTGGTTCACATATATGAATTTTTTTTAATTATTATAATTTATAAACAGAAATGATATTCTACTAATTAATTTATAATATTTATCAAATTGTAATTTTAAAAAATATAAGATTTACACATGTTATTGGGGGGGAAGGGGAGAGGGGTAAAAAAATATTTTAATTTTTTTTATTAGTAAGTATTCAAAAAATAATAATAATTTCCAGCAATTCAAACACTCCCTTAGTCTCTCACAAAAAACTGATAAAGAAAAGTCATATCATTAATGGAATTAAAACTAATTAAAGTAAATCTAATCATGCTATATTTATTTGTAACTGTATGTTAGTTTCATTTTGAAATCATTGGTTCATATATTTGAAATTATTTATTTTTTTCTTTAATTGTTATAAATATAAATGATATTGTACTAATTAATTTATGATATTTATGAAATTGTATTTTTTTAAAATGTAGTGTTTTACCCGTGTGTTGCACGGAATTTTTTTTTTTTTTTTGCTTTTTTGTTTTTATGAATTTAAAATTAAAATAAAAAATAAAAAAAGTTAAAATGTACAATATAATAATATAGTTGGACTATTATATATTTGGTCAAGTATCTATTTTCATAACATACAAAATTTAAATTTAAATTTTGTATGGTTAATATAATCTCTAATCATGTACATATTTAGATAAATTTATAGAAAAAATTCATATAATTAAGTTGATTTATTCCAAATTGTATTATATATATTATTAATTCTAAAAATATGAATAATAATAACTAAGAGAATTGTACTTAGAAATCAATAAAAATGTAAATTTTAAATTTTTTATGAACAAATATAAACTCTAATCGGACGCATATCCTTATATGATTGTATAAAACATTGTATACACATAATATTTATTAATATGTATATAGGAGAATTATAATATAATTTCATTAATTTTAATTTATATTGATAGATTTATACTTAAAAATTTATATTTAGAAATTTAAAAAGTGTATGTATGTATATTTAAAAAACAATTATAAATATTCCTGTTTTATTAATTTTATAATTTCATTTCTTTAATTATATTTCATATTTTATTAATTATAATTTAATAAAATTGTCACAAATATTTCTACGGAAGAAATCTTATATTTCTCAAATTTCTTAATTATATTATTTATAATTACCAAATGTTGTGGCAATTACAATAATAATTTCATTAATTATAACATTTTTTCTCTTCCAATATTTAAATACATTACCATAATAATTACACAAAAGAAGGAAAGAAAAATTATGAGAATAATTACCTTTAATAAATTAGGAAATTATATTAAAAATAATCTATATATATTAAGGTAAGTATATTTATTTTGTGCCCAATAATATTATACATTAAGTATAAAAATATATATGTATATAAATTACCATAATAATTACCCCGAAAAAGGTGACAACACATAATTATTATGCAATAATATTAATAATTAATTATTAAGGCAAGTATAATTGATTTTGTACTAATAATATTATACATCTATACACTTTTAATTCTATATTGATAAGCATAATATGTGTATATACTTTAAGAAAATATTCATTATTAAAAAGAGAATATAATTTAAAAAGTAAATTATTAATTAGATTACCTAATATAATTGTCCTACTAATTAATTCCATGCTACTATGTATAATAATTCATATATTTATTCATTATGAGTAATATTCATTTCCTTTTTCACTCATAGAAAGAGTTAATATTCATTTCCATTTCTTTTTCTTTCATAATTTTTTCCTAATATTTCATGTGGTGGTTACTAATTTTTTCGTAGGGAAAGCGGTGTTATATTTTCAATAAATTTTTAATATTAAATCTTTTTTTCATTTGGCCTGATTCCTGTGTCTATTAGTAACAAAATATTAATAATAGATTCTCGTGTGTAAAATTCATTTTTGTCTGTTCTTATTCATTTCCTTTTTCCTTCATAAATAATTAATATAATTATAATAATATAATTACTGATTATATTTTAAGTGAAATATGGATATATTCATTTCCTTTTTCATTCATAGAAAGAGTTAATATTTGTTTCCATTTCTTTTTCCTTCATAATTTTTTCCTAATATTTCATTTGGTGGTTACTAATTTTTATTTTTATTTTTTGTAGGGAAAATTGTGTTATATTGCCAATAAATTTTTAATATTAAATCTTTTTTCATTTGGCATGATTCCCATGCCTATTAGTAACATAATATTAATAATAGATTTTCGTGTGTAAAATTCATTCCTATTTCTGGTCATAAAAACAATATGGTATGTTTGTAATATTCATTTTCAATCACAAAAACAATTTGGTACGTGTTTAATAATCATTTCCTTTTTCCTTTACTCTAATTTTCTGTGTAGCAAATTAGTTATTTACTTATTAAGCACATTTTTTTTTTTAAAATTCGAGTCCATTTTTAATATTAATTTCTTTTTTCTTTTGGTCTGATTTCTGTGCCAAAAGCTGTGTTATATTTTTAGTGAAATATAAACATATTCATTCGTTTTTCTTCATATTTCATTTCCTTTTGAATATATATATATATATATATATATATATATATATATATATATATATATATATATATATATATATATATATATATATATATATATATATTTTCCTTCATAAAAAGAAGTAATATTGATTTGTATTCATTTTTCTAATAATTGTCGAATAATTGGCCTGATTTCCATGTCGATTAGTAACATGATATTAATAACAGATTTCTTTGTGAAATATTCATTTCCTTTCTTGTTCATAAAAATAATTAATATTCATTTCCACATAATTAAAAAGTAATATAATTATAAAAAAATATAATTACTGATTATATTTCCAGTAAACTATTAATATATTCATTTCATTTTTCCTTCATAAATAATTAATATAATTATAATAATTATAATCATATAATTGCTGATTATATTTTAAGTGAAATATGAATATATTCATTTCCTTTTTTACTCATAGAAAGAGTTAATATTTATTTCCATTTCTTTTTCCCTCATAATTTTTTCTAATATTTCACGTGGTGGTTACTAATTTTTTCATAGGGAAAGCGGTGTTATATTTTCAATAAA
This sequence comes from Ipomoea nil, assembly GCF_001879475.1. NCBI lineage: Eukaryota > Viridiplantae > Streptophyta > Magnoliopsida > Solanales > Convolvulaceae > Ipomoea > Ipomoea nil. The sequence goes on along the minus strand of NW_017618983.1, from coordinate 121,248 downwards.
TTTTTAATATTAAATCTTTTTTTTTTTCATTTGGCCTAATTCCGGTGTCTTTAGTATAACAGAATATTAATAATAGATTTTCGTGTCTAAATTTTATTTTTTTTCCTTTCATATTTATTTCATTTTTTCTTCATAAATAATTAATATAATTATAATAATATAATATAATTACTAATTATATTTTAAGTGAAATATGGATATATTCATTTCCTTTTTTCATTCATTGAAAGAGTTAATATTTATTTTCATTTCTTTTTTCTTCATAATTTTTTCCTAATATTTCATTTGGTGGTTACTAATTTTTTCGTTTGGAAAACTGTGTTATATTTCCAATAAATTTTTAATATTAAATCCTTTTTTCATTTGGCATGATTCTCATGCCTATTAGTATAACAGAATATTGATAATAGATTCTCGTGTGTAAAATTCATTCTTATTTCTGGTCATAAAAACAATCTGGTACGTTTGTAATATTCATTTTCAATCATAAAAATAATCTGGTACAATGTTTAATATATATTTTCTTTTTTCCTTTACCCTAATTTTCTGTCTAGCAAATTAGTTATTTACTTATTAAACACATTTTTTTTAATTCGAGTCCATTTTTTATATTAATTTCATTTTTTTTTTAGTCTGATTTCTGTGTCAATTAGTAACAGAAAATTAATAACAAATTTCATTATTACAATTAATTCTTTAGTTTTTTATTTTTTGAATTAGAATAATGATAATTGTAATTATATTAATTAATTAATTGTATGGATATTTTTTTGCAATGAGATACAGATCCACCAATGTATCCAGATGTGTTCTCCTGCCTCAAAGCCTAATGAATCATACACATGTTGCATCTTAAATGCACGTAGATATAGACATTCAATTTTTTTTTTTATTTTTTTTTTTAGAATGCTAATCGATTCACTGATAGTTGAAGGTAGATAAAAATACTTATAATATGAAATTAAACCTTTTGGAAGAATAATATGAAATTAAACTCAAATCCAAGTTACTTTACATCTATTAATCCCTAATTGAGATTATATAAAAACGAAACATAGATTTAAATGATTTCATCTAAGAGCTTGTAAATATGGTGACTGCTTTAGTGTTTTTAGAGAGACAACGTGCTTTACCAATTCGCCAGGAAGAACCAATCTCATGCCAGCCTAGATCTCGCGGGAAGTGATTATCGGCTTCTTGTTGTAGTGGGCCAAGCGAGTCACCTCTCGGGCGAGCTTCAAGAAGATATTGTTGATGAAGCTATTCATGATGTCCAAACTGCAAAACATATTGGAGTACGTGAGAATATAGTTAGAAAAATATAGAAAATTCATACAAAAAGAAAGCATAAAGATGAGTCTGCGATTCTTTGATGGAAGAAGCTCTTGTATTTATAGGTAGAAAATACTAATTCAAAAGGAAAGTATAATAGTTTATTTATTTAAGGGAAAGTATAATAATTTATTTATTTAAGGTAATAATAATATTATTATTATTATTATTATTATTATTATTTATTTATTTATTTTCCATTTGACATTTACTTACCAAATAAGTTTTACTACAAAAGTTTTGGGGGGAAAATTTGTTAGGAGGATTTTACTTTTATATATATATAGATATAGATATAGATATAGATATAGATTTACAATATTAATTAAGGTAATATTTATATGGTAATATTAGACTAAATAATCACCATTTACCAAAAATATATATAAATATTAAATATAAGGAAAATAAAAAAAATGGTAAATAAAAGATAATTGCAGCTTAAATAAAGGCGTACCAGGAATTGCCGCACGGAGGAGAAGCACGCGAAGAAGACCAGCGAAGAAGCAGCGAAACGCCGGAAAACCAGCGAAGAAGACGCGAAGAGGCAGGGAACCAGCGCACCTCCGCGTGCGACGCCAACAACCGCTGGAAATCCGTGTTTTGTCTAAAGGAAGAGAGAGGGCAGCAGCGACACCACTGGAGTCAACCCGCACGGAGGAGAAGCACCTCCGCCTGCTTCCGTATGATCTTCTCTCCTCATCGCAGCACCGAATCCAGCAACAAAAATTCGAAGGTTATCCCCAACGACCAGGAGCGTCGTCCCAGCCCGCATGTTCATGATGAAGCGCCGATCACAACCGCAGAGTGCCCCACGGCTAACACCACAACCCATCGTTCTCCATGGCAACCAGTGCCTCCCTCTTTTCACAAAACTGTGTCACCGCCAATCGTTCTGGATGATTGATGATCGGTCTCCCACCAACAGCACCCTATGGTGATGCTTCATGCTACGCCGTCAATGGAGATTGCCGGAAAATCCGGAACACCGGCGATCATTTTGGGGCCGTAATTGTGCGACGGAACCAGAGACCAAAAAGGGGGAAAAAAAGAGATTCCGGCAATGGTTAGTTTCCAAAAACAACAATTTGGATGGAAATTAATTAATATGAATGCCGAAAAAAAATTTCTTCAACAAGCCATAAAAACATGTACAAAAACCATACGTCGATGATTAAGGCAAATGAAGAACTAGAAGAACTAGACAGGGATTAATGGGCTCTGATACCAAATGTTAGATAATAATAATGCTAACATAAACTGAAGTAAAGGAGTAACCTGTGACTCGTTACAGCGGAAGCTTTAGGACCTTTGAACATCCCTAGTCATAGTTGTGAAAATTGTCTCACATTTAAAAAGTATTTTGTCTACCACTTCTCTCCCGAATACCTGATGGTGCGTGGAGCTGTGGGAGGACTGTTTGCTTAGAAGCCTACATGCTATCAATGTAGGCAGATATTCAGTTAATCCTAAACTGAATATCCTGAGTTGCCTAACGGATTAAGCCACTAACTAACTTAATCTTCATACTTGCACCCAATAATACAATATATTATATATTGTATACAGGGAAAATACTTACATTCCAATCGTGTGCATCATGTATGGTGTATACAGTTGCAAAAACGACGTCGTTTTGAATAAAAACGCGCGTCCCACTTAAAAAAAATCAAGTTCGATTCCCAAAAATAGCATTTTTTGTGCATAATTTGAATTATATATCTACAAATTCATAACTATATATCCACAGTGATTGAACAATATAATGCTGTTGAGAAGAATCAAAATTGATTTTTTTTTTTTTAAAACGGGATGCGCGTTTTTAATCAAAACGACGTCGTTTTGCAACCGTGTGCACCATGCATGGTGCACACAATTGCATAGCATAACTATTGCCTTTTTGACCAAGAGGTGGTATAAATAGCAAAATGGGTGTTGCAAATAGAATTTCCCATAAAGAAATATTATTGGGTTCCTTGTGTCAAAATTGTATGCACTATTAATTAAAATCTAAAAAGTTAAGTAAAATTATTGGTCTATGGTTTAGGTGCATAAGAATTAGCAAAGGTTACCGAAGCCTGGGTTGTTAAGCAACAACCGGGTGCATTGCGGCTAGTTTTAATTTGGTGGGAAGGGGGGCATTGTAGTATTTTCTTTTTCATTTATTTTTTTTTACACAAAAAAGTTTAAACATGAAGGGACAGGCAGGTGCAACTATCCCAATTTGCAATATATTTACTTTTTAGCTAGAGCCAACGATTCTATTCTTATCGGCCAGCTCAAAGTAAGTAATTCTTTGGACCGTGAGATCGGAGTAGTGTTAAATATAATTAATTAATTAATTAATGCTAGCTTAATTATTGTTTATGGTTGTTGAAAGTATCTGAAAACATTGAGATTAGATAGATCACATACTATATATAGCTCTATGCTTGGTTCATATTCTCAAGCCATCCACCACATTTGAATTATCATATTCTCATCATCTTTATTATTACTATTACTACTGGATCAGATTTCAGTTCATTTTCCAGTCCCATGCCACTATCACTTCATTTCCAACTTGCATCCTTGATTACCTTTGCCTATATATACCATTGTTAGTTACGTTCTTCAACAATTATATATCCTTCCTCTAATTATTCTCCGAAAGCTATTTTAACAAATATCCATCTCGTCATTTTAGTCGGGAATATGGCAGCTAACCTCTTATTCATATTTATGCTGATTATCAGCTGCTCCACCTCCACTTTTGAGCAAGCTGCAGGCACTGGTGGAATGGCAAAGCCGGACTACCAAGAAAAATGCGGGAATTTGACAATTCCTTATCCATTTGGTATTGGAGAGGCTGACAGCCACTGCTATCTGAAAGAAGAATTCAGAGTGGGGTGCAACACTTCCCTGGTTGCCATGCTAACATACTATGATGTTCCCATTTTCAAATTCTCAGAAGACAGCGTCACTTTCTGGTCCACTTTAGCGATATGATTCCCTTCAAGTACAACTCCACCTCTGGGAAAGCGTCGGGCTCTGACCTGCGCTCGGAACTAGGGAGCAGATGTCTATGCGTTTGTCACGAACCAAGAATAAGCTCATAGCAGTAGGCTGTGATACGGTTGCAGTCATGAAGGAACCCGGAGCCGGCAGCGGTATCATAGCTTCGTGTTCAACTTTTTGTAATAGTAGCGACATCCACTATACATCCAATCCCCATTTCTCATCGTGTTCAGGCTATGGTTGCTGTCAAGCACCCTTCCAAAAAGAGATTGGACGAGGCGCTGTATTTCAAGCTCTGACCATGAATACAAATAATAGTGCTTGGACTAGCGGCAATTGTAGCCATATGATAATAGCTGACAAGAGCTTTGACAAGTTTAATGAGCTTCAATTCGATGGCTACAACCCTGTATATGGGTTTCATGTCCTGAAAGTATATGATTGGTCAATTGGAAATCTCAGTTGTGTTGACGCAAAAGATAAGATATGTGGCTCCAATGCTTACTGCGACAACTCATCTGTTCCCGGTACATGATATGTGTGTAGATGCCGTAAAGGTTAAGATGGAAACGCATACTTGCATGATGGATGCCAAGGTAATTTATTGCTATAATCTTCCTCTTCGATCTCTAGCTAATCTCTACTTTATTCAGAAATTAAATGGTATATATATATATATATATATATATATATATATATATATATATATAGGGTGCGGATCAGGTGAGGACCTAATCTTAGGTGAGGACATGAGGACTAATCTAGACCATTAAATCAAAATGATGTATGACTGAGATTAAAAGAAACAAATCACACGGATTAAGAAAACAAATCCCTTTAAAATATTAAAATATATAAATTTAGGGTAAATCGGTCTTATTAAAAGATGTGCATTCCTATACAAAATGTTATGCATTCCTATACTGAGTGTTGTGCATCAATAACTTCATTGTTGTGCATTCAAACCCCGCCAAAAAATCATACAGTAAACATCCAATGTTCTACGATGCATTGAACTATGTGCTATAATGCACAACTCCCTAGCCTATAGTGCACAACTTACAACACTAGGTTGCACAATCAGCACACACGAATGCACAATCGTACTACCCAGACATTTATACATATACACGACAATCCAAATATAGACAATATTATACTCAAAAGAACAAGCAAAAAAAATAAAAAATACTGCTTAGTTTGCGTGGGCGAACACTCAATCAATGATGAAGAAATCGCGGCTCCAAATTGCAACGGTGATGATCCAAGAAAATAGGAAACCAATTTGGCCAAGGATTATACATGCGTTCACACTTAAAAAAATAGAAAAAGACACTATTATCCCACTTTAACAAAAAAATCAATCCATGTCATCTCAAGAACTCAAATCTGGACCATCCAAATAAAAAAAACAAACGCACAAGATTAGTCCTCACGTCCTCACCTAAGATTAGGTCCTCACCTGATCCGGATTATATATATATATATATACCGCACAAACATACTTCATAGCTACAGTAGTATATTAAATATTTATATACATTTGAATGGTTACATACATATATCTTAAAATATGCATAACTAACAAATATGTGCGTACATATAAACATCACTAGATAGTGATTGTGAGTTTCCTTTATCACATAAAGATAGTGTAGAAGCTAGCTTTTCATATCATTTAATTGAGAAATTAATTAGTAATATGCTTGAGATATACAGCTATATGCTTGAGAGTATTAATGCATGTTTGGATATTTTCATGCGTAAGGTTTTGGGGCATTTTGAAGCTATATGCTTCAAAACTAAACTTAACGTACTTGGAATATGCTCTTCTATTTATGCATTTTGAAGCTATATGCTTCAAAGTTACAATTAACATGCTTGGTATATGTAGCTGTATGTTTGAGATTATTAAACTACATATATGGATATTATTTATATTTATTCTTTGCGTGTTTTCATGCTTAAGGAATATGTAAATACATATATATATATATATATATATATATATATATATATATATATATATATATATATATATATATATATATATATATATATATATATATATATATATATATATATATATATATATATATATATATATATATATATATATATGTATGTATGTATATAATTTTGCATACAGTTACTGACTCAAAATAAATTTAATTATTTCTCCAGTGATCATTCAGGATATATCTTATCTTATGGAAGTTGAGTTTTAAATCACAGCAACTTCCATGTAACTTCTCCAAACAGATATATTTTATATCTATAAATAGTTTGGAGAAGCATCTGAAAGGAGATGAATTTTTACAAGCAATTATTTTGCAGGAAACCAAGATACTTCGCAGTCTTACATCTCTACAGGAAATTCTCAAACAAAGCAACTTGAGAATTTCATTATCTTCTTGTATCCCATAAGATTAAATCTTGAACCTTGTTGCTTTTATAGAGGGAGATTTAAAGCTTATAGGAAAGTGATTACACGCCTGAGGATATCAAATGATCAAGTTTTTGTTCCCTATTGTATTCTATATTTTTGTTGTATCTCAAATGTATTACTGAATACAAGTAATTTTTCCAACAAATAAGTCAGTAACCCTATATCCTAATACCTTATTCTGTCTGTCGTAGCGTTGCATAGCCGCCTCAATAGTCAGTCGTCGCTGAACATCAATTGTGACACCCCGTAAATTCAAATTCTATTTAGGGATTAATTAAGTAATTAATCTTAGTTTAATTAATGATTTATTCCTAAAAATCCTAAAAATCCAATAGTCAAGGACTAGTAATTGACTAGTCAATCTAAGTCAATGGGTTGTACCCTATGCTTCATGAATAGTTCCCTTGTCTCCTTACATTTTTCCACCTTAGTAAGGGTAAAGAAGACTTTTCACCCAAGGATTGTATCCCAAGCTAACCTAGAGTCATTTTTCATTCTTTCCCTAACACTCTCAAAACATTAGCTCCTCCTTCTCTCTAGAATTTAGCTAGCTTCTTCTTCAAGCCAAGTTTGGGTATTCCAAGATCTTCCAAGTTGGTCTCCAAGATTCCACCTTTCTTACTCTTGAGCATATAGGAGGGTAAGATCTTTGGTTTTTTAGTGTTTTTAGTGCTTTTTAAGGTGTCTTTTTCTAAAGATGAAATCTTTGTTGTCTTTTGGTGAGTTCTTGAAGTTGGTGTTGAAGGAGAGCCTTGTTAGAAGCTTGTAAAGGTGTAATAAGTGATGGTTTAGGCTACAAGAGGTAACCCATGCTTTACAAAATCTATTTTCTTACCTATATGATGATTTCTTGGATTCTACTTGTGATTTTTTCTATGAAATGTGAGCGTTGATGCATTGTCTTGTGAAAATGCATATCTAGAGCTTGTTATTAGGGTTCTTGTATGACATTGCTTGGCTATTCCTTTGATTCAAGTCATATTGTTGTATTTTGTGAGATTTTGGGTGTTTTGGACTTGAATTTGGACTTGGTGTTGAAAATCCCCGAAGGGATTATTTGTGGTACAAAGTAGTGTACCCGCGGGCAGAACGGCGGGCAGAGCTCCACCCGCCGCCCCACCCGCGGGGTACATGGCTTGTGGGTGTTGGTTCCCGCGGGAGGAACCACGGGTGGAGGTCCACCTGTGGCCCCACTTGCGGGGTACAATGATGGTTTGTTTGGGGATTTGTTCCCCGTGATTCTTTTGACTCGGTAATTGATGTTTTGACTTCCCGATGTTCTTTTTTTTGAACTATTTGAGTGTCTCCTTGATGTTTCGTATGTCTAGAACTATATGGTAGGATTTCATGTAGAATTTGGTGTCTTGAATCGTGCTAAGTGTTCAACCTCGTGATTCGTTGAACCATGATGAGTCTTGTATGTTCTTTGGAACTATGTTTAGTTTACCCGTTTGATAAGCATGCTAGTTCAGTGTTGAAATGCTAGCGTGTGTGGTTTGTTCTTTCCTATTGTGGATGATGACTTGTGTCGATCATCGTTGTTGTCGGATTGTGATCCTTTCCTTGTTGAGTATGGTTTCATATCTTTTTTTGATCCATTGATTGATTCCTATGATGATGTTGAGTGTGTTGGCTGTACCTGGATTGCACGATTAATGGTATGGGACATTAGTCACCAAGGTACGATAGTGGTCCTCGTGGTGGCCATGACGTGATTATGGAGTTGTGAACTGGGCTATAGGCTCATGTGTTGGGTGGCTTCAGGCCGTGTATTGATCGGTACCCTCGTGTCTATGTGTTGGTGGAAATTGTTGGTGGTCGTTGGTGGGGGAACGACGGTTCCCGGAGGCATAAGGGTTGACTTGGATGTATAGGGGTCCTGGAGGTAATGGTTGGAACTAGTTATAAGGTTGGGGGTAGCCATAAGGTTGGAACCGGGCATAAGGATGGGTTAATGTATTCGTGATGAGTGATGTCACGAAGGTATGTGTTGCCGTTATGTGTTTCTCTATCCTTATCTGTTGAGCATGTCGGGTGGTATTCTACTAGGTGATAGTAGAATACACCTTGAGTTGTACTTGTGTTGTTGTTATTCTTGTCTTGATGTGTTTGAGATGTGTTTCCCCTTGTCCTTGTTGTGAGTGATATAGAGTCTTTGCGGTTGACTTCTATCTTTGGCTTTGAACTGATATATACAGTATTCCGTTTCGAAAATGATTTTGTATAATACTATCTATGTATGATACTTAACGCGTATTGATGGGTTACCAGCATTATTCGCTGACCGGGCGTCGTCCCATTTATTTATGTGCTTTTCAGGTCCTGAGTAGTCGGCGAGCGCGTTAGAGATGGCTAGATTAGACTCCCTGGACAATTTAGATTGTGTTTTGGGCCTATGAGCCTCTTCTGTTCAATACATTAGATTGTTGATGTTGGGTTTTGCTTGTGCGTTCACAATAGTGTAAACGTGGCATAACACTCTCTTTTTCTCGGTTTTTAATAGTTAGACTTCCGATGTGTTATGCTTTATGTTTTTGTGGTTAGTTTATCTTTCATATTTAAGTTTAAAATGGCATGAAAATCGGGGGTGTTACAGCAATGCCAGCAATTTGCAATCGTTCCATCAAAGACACAATTCAGTCGAGCCTCAAGTCTTGAATTCACATCTCCGCTTAACCCTGGAACGGCATTCACGCTCCACCCCGGCTACCGCCTCCATTCCTCCATCTCCGGAGGCCAGTCACCACTCCCACCTGCACCCCGGTCGCAGTAGGTCCGAGAAGGCTTCGTCATAGTTTTGTTCTGGACAGACCCAATACTTCTTTTCTTTATATATATATATATATATATATATATATATATATATATATATATATATATATATATATATATATATATATATATATATATATATATAATTTTAAAAAATAGTTTAAACAATTTTACCTAGTTTTGTGTTATCATTATCTATTTTGGTTGAATGAAAGGGTTTTTAGCTTAACAGGTATGAATCGCATGATTGAAAAATTATAAAAGCTATTTTCATTCTTTAAATTCAAAAAATGCGAATAGGAATTTATATTGGTAGGTTTAAAAACAATTGTCAAACTCGTCTAAGTCTATTTTAATAAAAATAACTTCAAAATAATTATGTTTTTAAAAGACTAATTAAGTCAAAAGACTAAGTATAACTTTTGGCATCATTAAATTAAAAAGGTACGTGGAAAATTGATTTGAATATTTTAAGGTTTTAATTTGATGATGATGAGCCAAATGTAATTTTATAGGCCCCCATAATTTTTATAGTAATTTTATAAGTTTAGAAAGAATCTTTTATATTACCAAAAGATCAATTAATTAATCTATGGTCTACAAGGATTTGATGGGAGATTAGTTGATAAATATTCTTTGAATAACGGTTTACTAATGTGCGTATGGGTTTACGGCGAGATGAGATGAGATGCTTTGACAATAGTGTTATGCTTTGCAATCGTGTTGCAAAACGACGTCGTTTTGACTAAAAACACGCATCCCATTTAAAAATAATAATAATTCAGTTTCGATTCCCCTCAACAGCATTATGTTGTTCATTCATTGTAGATTTTTAGTTCATTCTTTGTGGATATTTAGTTCATTCATTCTGGATTTTGTGTTATTCATTCACTGTGGATATATAGTTATGAATTTGTGGATATATAGTTATAAATTTGTGGATATATAATTCAAATTATGCAAAAAAAAATGTTATTGCCGGTAATCGAACATGTTTTTTTTTTTTTTTTTTTTTTTTTTTTTTTTTTTTTTTTTTTTTTTTTTTAAGTGGCGCGCATTTTTAGTCAAAACGACGTCTTTTTTGCAACTGTGCACCATACATGGTACACACGGTTGCACGGCATAATTTGCGATGCTTTGAAGGGAAATATAAAACACTACTAAGGTTCAAATCTTAGCTACTAAGAACACATTCCTTTTTAAAATCGGGAATGTAAATTAAATCAAAAGTCCAGCTATCGGGGCATACCCCTAACTACCAATTGTTATACCCTACACCACGGCGCACATAGCACTGTGCGTCGCGCCTCCCAAAACGACGTCCTTTTGGGGTCGTTTTGGGAGGCGCGGTAGGAAGTTGCTGGGATTATGTGTATTTGTTCACAAAGTTATGTGTATTTGTTCATACAGTTATGTGTATTGGTTCATACAGTTATGTACATTTTTTATACAATTATGTACATTCTTTTTATACAATTATGTACATCCGAATCAGAAAATTTGTGTGTATTATGTTAAGAGTTGATGTGTATTATGTTAAAAGTTTATGTTTATTATGTATTATGTTAGATTATGTGTATTATCTTTTAAAAAGAGTATGTATATTTTGTTATATAATTATGTACATTCATGTATACAATTATGTGTATTTTAGTATAACATTATGTACATTCTTGAACAACGGATTTTTTTTTTTAAAGAAAAAACTACTGCCATTCACTGGGGCAGGAAATTTCAAAAAAAAAAAAAATTAAAACGACGTCGTTTTGCATCTGGGCGCATAGTGCAACGCGCGCCGTGGTGTAGGATATAAATTGCCCCTAACTACAACTCCGTATGAGAGGTTCAAAATCCCAAGCCCAAGCGCAGGACTATTTAAATAAATCGTATCTAAAACATGTAACAATTTAAAAGCCGACGACCCACCCAGTTACGTAAGCCACAAAATTCAAATGTCGTGTTATAATACAAACCAAACCCAATTTGAAAATCTTCACAGCATGCTTTTAAAATGTCTAATTATCCAAGAGCAGAATTTGGGTGGCTAATTTAATAAAGCATTTGGAATCATTCCAGTCACCAGGTCAAGCTTTGAAGCTAATTAAGCAATGATTATAAAATAATTCCAGTGGCCCACCATTAAGCCATGCAGCGTGATAATCAATCCTGAAAATAAAAATACATGCAGCACAAAACCACTCACAAAGATGCGTGCGTGAAATACCTGGTACGTGCCCCTTTTAAAAATAGATTTAATGTTGGAAAAAGTGTTTGTAATGTGTAATACATGTGAGAAACAACAAGGATCAAGATTGGGATACAAGAAGATGAATGAAATTCTTAAGTTGCTTTGTTTAGAATTTCCTGTAGAATTGTGATATATCAAGATATGCAACAAGATATATAATGTTTGCATCTGTGTTTTCAGATGTTTCTCTAAAATATTTATAAATGCAAATATGACTATTGGAGAAGTTACATGGAAGTTTCTATAGTTTTAAAAACTTAACTTCCGTAAAATATATCTTAAATGATATGTTTATCATAGGAGAATATTAATTACATAAATCATGTCCAACATGAATATATATGTAATTATGAACCTGTGTAAGGTTATGGACCGCATGCAAATATATATATATATATATATATATAGACTTGCACTCGGGTGCGAACGACTCGCCCAGGCGCGAAATAGGAACGGATTCTGTTCGTCCACGTGTCCAGATCTAATGGATGAGAAACACTGATTTAAAAAAAAAAAACGCGGTGGCATTTTCGTAAATAATTGAACATCGAGGTGCAAGTAAAATGTATTACAAGTGCATGTAAAATGTATTATAGGTGCAAGTAAAAATTTACACTGAGCATCAATACTTAGTTGCACTCATAGTTCTAAGTAGTTGCACCAATAGTTCTAAGTAGTTGCACACATAGGTATAAGTAGTTGCATCTAGGTGCATGATTGTTTGCGAGTGGTTTTCAGGAGTATTACTACCCGCGAACTCAGATCAATGAATGTTAACAAGGCAAAATTACATGCACTTATAGGTTAAAGTAGGTGCACATATAGTTATAAGTAGTTGCACCTATAGTTATAAATAGTTGCACAAATAGTTATAAGCACACCCAGGTGCATGAATGGTTGCGGAAAGTGAATGCTAACAAGGCAAAATTACATGCACTAATAGGTGAAAATAGGTGCACTTATAAGAGATTTTACTTGCACTTCGATGTTCAATTATTTACGAAAATGCCACCGCATTTTTTTTAAGTTATTAGATCTGGACACGTGTCGCGCGCTGATTCGTTCGCATTTTCTTCCTGGGCACTTATTCGCACCTGAGTGCGTCCCTATATATATATATATATATATATATATATATATATATATATATATATATATATATATATATATATATATATATATATATATATATATATATATACTAGTATTTTTTTTCTAACACACATTTGCATGTAAGTTTGGGAGCTCACGTGCTATATATTCATTTTCCCAATGAAACAAACAATTCCCCTATATTGATCCGTTGGGTTTTGTTATTGCAAGAATTTGACTTGGAAATTAGAGATAAGAAAGGAACTTAGAACTTAGTGGCTGACCACTTGTCAAGGTTGGAACATATGAAAAAATCTGATGTTGAGGAGTCGATAAATGATGAATTCCCTGATGAGAGACTATGGTTTATTAAAGATAATGTTGTACCTTGGTTTGCTGATTTTGTTAACTTCCTAGTTGCTAACATTGTTCCACATGATTTTAATACTTACTAGAAAAAGAAGTTTTTTTTTTTTTTTTTTTTTTTTTTTTTTTTTTTTTTTTTCCAGAAGTCAAGCATTATTTTTGGGATGAACCGTTGCTTTTTAGGAGATGTGCTGATGGGATTGTTATGCGATGTGTACCTGAAGAGAATATGGTCCAAATACTCTATCACTGTCACTCTTCTCCATATGGTGGACACCATGGAGGTAACAAGACTGCTGCCAAAGTCTTACAAAGTGGATTTTATTGGCAAACTTTATTCAAGGATGCACAGAGCTACGTCATGGCTTGCGATAGATGCCAACGTACAGGTACAATTGGGAGGAGACATGAAATGCCTCAACACGGAATCTTTGAGGTAGAACTTTTTGATGTTTGGGGTTTAGATTTTATGGGACCTTTTCCACCTTCTCATGGTAAGTCTTATATATTGGTAGCTGTTGATTATGTCTCCAAACGGGTAGAGGCAATTGCATTGCATAATAACACCGCTAGTAGTGTAATTAAATTTGTTAAATATCTTTTCTCAGACTATGGTGTTCCAAGAGCTTTTATATGTGACAATGGAGTGCATTTTAAGAACTCACAATTTAAAACTTTGTTGTTTAAATACGGTTGTCATCTCAAGCACGGGACCACATACCATCCTTAGTTAAGTGGTAAAGTAGAGGCCTCTAACCGTGAACTTAAGAGAATTTTGGAAAAAACAGTTACTTCATCTAGGAAGGATTGGCCTTTGAAATTACTTGATGCATTATGGGCATACAGAACAGCCTATACGACACCCTTAGGGATGTCACCTTATAGGCTAGTTTATGGTAAATCATATCATCTTCCTGTTGAATTAGAACATCGTTCTTATTGGGCAGTTAAAACTTTGAATTTTGATTTGAAAGCTGCAGGTAAGAGACGATTACTACAGCTGAATGAGTTGGATGAGATACGCCGTGAATCCTATGAAAATGCACGCATTTACAAGGAAAGGACCAAGGCTTGGCATGATAAAAGGATCTTGAGACGAGAGTTTGAAGTTGGGCAAAAAGTTTTATTATTTAACTCACGCTTTAAACTTTTTCCAGGAAAATTGAAGTCTAGATGGTCAGGTCCTTTTGTGGTCACTAAAGTTCATTCCAATGGGGCCATAGAGATTGAAGGAGATGAGAAGAGGCATTTCATAGTCAATGGGCAACGAGTCAAACATTACAAAGAAGGGGAAACTGTGGCTTATTTTGACACAATTACTTTCCACCCCGAAGGAATTGGCAATTAACAGGGGAGTTTCATATTTATTTCATATTCTTGTACCTACGTTTATATTTAACATTGAGGACAATGTTGAGTTTGAGTGTGGGGAGGGAAAGTTTAGGAGGTGTTTTTTGCAAGTTCTATGCAAAATAGACAAAGTATCAAAAAATTCTGCATTTTCTACACTAATTTTATTCATTTTCCCGGAATTTACTGCATCGTTCCCCTCATTTTTCTGCAATTTCTTAGCAAATAAAGTTAAAAAAAAAATGCCTTCTAATGACTACTTTGAATGGGAGATAAGTTCTAGAGTTTTGGGAGTGCATAATATCAATGAATGTGTTTGGCTATATGTATTCTTGCATAGAGTTGGTAGTCAAATTCTGTCACACTGTGAGCTGTTGAGCCTATAGGTTGCCCACTACAACTTATTTTCATTTTGAGAGTTTATTTGCCCTCTTTGATTGTGTTACTTCTAGAACTTGCTTCATACCATTTCAGAGCTACGTGTTATGTGATAACACGAGAATGATTAAAGCATTAGGATTTAGCCTTATAGCCTTTAAAAAATGACCACATCCTTATACATGTTATCTTTCCCCTAGAGAACCATTTTGAGCTTTATAATAAATGTAAGACATTTTTTCTTCATTAGTCAGTTCCAAAGAACCTTAGCTCATAAAAAAGAAGCCTCTTAACCCGTCCTTGGGTCAGTGGATGTCATTATTTCATTTATCTGTGCAAGGTGACCAAAAGTGATGAAGTATGGGTGAGATTGGAGTTGAAAAGTGATTGTATAGCTGGTTTGCTTTGGGTGAGGAATTTTTTGTGATCAAAGGGGATGAAAAAAAAAAGAAAAAAAAAGAAGAACAAAATGATATGTTCTAAATTGTGAGTTGAAAATCTTGTTAGCCCAAACTTTTGTGCTCATTTTATTCTTAAAATGATTTATGAGTAATGAGGGCATGAAAGAAGTTTGATGATTATGGGAAGAGTACCATTGAGGGTGATGTGGAAATGAGGATCTATCTGTTCGGTTTTACCAAAAAAGGAAAAAAACAAAAAGGGGAAAAAAAATAGGAAAAAAAATGAAAAAAGAGATTTTGAAGTTGTTTTGGGAGTTTATCAGTGAAAAGGATGAGGGAGAATGAAGTAGAAGTGATGGCTTGGTTTGGTAGAGTTCATTGCATTGGTAGAATACGGTTTCTTGCTCTTGATATGGTGAAATTATGGCTCTACTGATTCCTTGGACTTTTTTGTATTTCCTTATATCCTTTCATTCATAAACCACATACCCTTACAACCCAGAAATAAAGACCTTTTGACTCGTGTTCTTCATATAATTTTGGTAGTGGAGTTTTGGTGGACAAGCAAGCCTATGGCAAGTGCACTCTCAATAGAGGATGGTGTGTACCTTTCTTATACATATATATTTGAGAAATTGAGTGAACAACTGTGAGGACTACTATTCTCTATTTTCTTGTGTGCATATGACTTCGAACTCTCATGAATTATTATGTGTTCACCAATTCCCTTGAATTGAATGCCTAGTTGACAAGGTTATCGTTGGTAGTTTTATTTCATTGAATAAGTTTGCTTGGAGACAAGCAAAACCTTGTGTGTGGGGAAGTCTGATAAGCTTAATTTCTAGACATTATTTAAAGTAATTTTAGTGAGTGATTTGCATAAATAAATTAAGTTCTAGTGTTGATTTTATTATAAATATTATATTTAATTATATGGTACTAGTTTAGATTTGTTTTAATAAGTATTAGGCTAATGTTGCATTTTTATTATTATAAATAGGAGTTTTATTTTAATGATAGAATTAGTTTTATTTGATAGTTTTTATATCTTAAATTTTAAATAAGTGTTTTAATTATTAAGTTTAATTAAGTTATGTCATTAGGTTATGATTATCTTTACTTTAACTTTATTTTTATTTTGTTTTTATCTTTCTTTGAGGTTATTGGCGCAACAGTAGAGAAAGAAAAAAAAAAAGGTTGCTTTTGGTTTTAATTTGGGGACGGCAAAACAGAAAAAGGAGGACGAAGAAAGGAAAGAAATTAAAAGGCTTTAGGGAGTTGTTTTCTGGGAGACGGCAGAACACATACGGTACGAAACGGAACACAACAATAAAGAGGGAGAAGAGTACGGAAGCTGGGGAGCGGCATTGGCTTTGGCGAGGAAAAATTCCAGCGAGGATGTGAAGGAATCGAAGACTCCATCGCACGGGATTTTAGAGCTCAAGCACAATCATTGTCTTCTCAGGCTTGAATTATTTTTCTTCCTCACTTTATTTCTTGTTTAAATTTTCAGAATGCTATTTCTTGAACTTTCCATACATTTAATTATGATGATTATTGACTAGAACTTTAATTAGGGATTTTGGATTAGCCTTGATTAGATTAATTGACTATTATTCCTGTGTTGATAAAGCGCAAGCCGGGTTTCCCTCGTCTAAGTCTATTTTAATAAAAATAACTTCAAAATAATTATGTTTTTAAAAGACTAATTATGTCAAACGACTGAGTATAAGTTTTAGCATCATTAAATTAAAAAGGTGGAAAATTGATATGAATATTTTAAGGTTTTAATTTGATGATGAGCCAAATGTAATTTGATAGACCCCCATAATTTTTATTGTAATTTTATAAGTTTAGAAAGAATCATATACCAGGACTATGTGATCTAATGGTACTCAGGTTGGACTTCCATTTGGAAGGTTGTAAGTTCGAGCCTCAGTGGAGGATATATTATAATGTAATCATATATATTACCAAAAGACAATAGAGTTATGTTGTGCAACCGTGTTGCAAAACGACATCGTTTGACTAAAAATGCGCGTCCCATTTAAAAAAATAATTCAATTTTAATTCCCCTCAACAACATTATGTTGTTCATTCATTGTGGATTTGATGTGGATATATAGTTATGAATTTGTGGATATATAGTTTTAAATTTGTGCATAATTCAAATTACGCACAAAAAAATGCTATTTTGTGGATATATAGTTTTAAATTTGTGCATAATTCAAATTACGCACAAAAAAATGCTATTGCCGGGAATAGAACCTAATTTTTTTTTTAAAAAAAAAGTGGGACGCGCGTTTTTAGTCAAAACGACGTCGTTATTACCAATTCAATGGAATAACTCCTCCCTCCTTTCTTCGTTCATCTCTCACCATTCATGTAATTACTTTCCATCATGGTATCAGAACCACGGCAAGGAAGCTATGTCGCCGTGGTCTCAGGTTCGCACAGCGCCGACAAGTCCGGCCAAAGGACGCATCCAACAGGAAATCCGATGACACCTATCATTCGATCTCCAGTTCGCACAACACCGACGATCAACCATAAAAGTAGCCTAACAATTTAAAAGCCGACTACCCACCCAGTTACGTAAACCACAAAATTCAAATGTCGTGCTGTAATACAAACCAAACCCAATTTGAAAATCTTCACAGCATGCATTTAAAATGTCTAATTATCTAGGAGCAGAATTTGGGTGGCTAATTTAATAAAGCATTTGGAATCATTCCAATCAGCAGGTCAAGCTTTGAAGCTAATTAAGCAATGATTAGAAAATAATTCCAGTGGCCCACCATTTAGCAATGCAGCGTGATAATCAATCCTCAAAATAAAAATACATGCAGCACAAATCCACTCACAAAGATGCATGCGTTAAACACTTGGTACGTGCCCCTTTCACAAATAGATTTAATGTCGGAAAAAGTGTTTGTAATCTGTAATACATGTGAGAAACAACAAGGTTCAAGATTTAATCTTATGGGATACAAGAAGATGAATGAAATTCCTAAGTTGACTTGTTTAAGAATTTCCTGTAGCATTGTGATAAATATATCAAGATATGCATCAAGATAATGGTTGCATCTGTCATTTCAGATATTTCTCTAAAATATTTATAAATGCAAATATGACTATTGGAGAAGTTACATGGAAGTTTCTGTAGTTTTAAAAACTTAACTTCCATAAAATATATATTAAATGATATATTTATCATAGGAGAAAATTAATTACATAAATCATGTTTAACATGAATATATATGTAATTATGAATCTTCTTTACTATATAAATTTCCAACATTCCTCCTCCATTTTATATAGTAAAAAATAGGGCATAGCATAAATCGGGTTCAACCCGAAATATTCGTGGGTTCTACCCGTTTGACCCCAAAACGGGTCGGGTTCAAGCAGAAATGGTAGAACCCGCATAAAAACATCCATAATTTAATTTTGTCGATTCGGGTTTCGGGTCCTCCATTTAAGTTTTGAATTCGACCCGAAACCCGAAATATATATAGGTTAGGGTTTCAGACATTCATTTCATTTGGGCCTCTCACGCCTCACCCGTTTCATTCTTCTCCACAAACTCTCTGTCTGTCACCCAGACACCATCTCTGCCTCACCTCTCTCACTCTACCCAAACACCATCTCTGGAGTCCAAGGTCTCTCCATATCAGAATCTGCCTCTTACCCCTCTGAGTCTCTGACCCTCTCTGCCACTCCGGCTCCGCCATTTTTCCTTTTTCGTGGGACTGCGACACCGACTCGGACTCTGGCTCTCCACCTTCTCGAGTCTCATGGTCTCACCGTCGACTCTCGCTTACCAGTAAGTCTCATCTAACATCTCACTTTTAGAGTTTTATCTACTCATACTCATAGTCCATTCATTCTTTCACATAGGAAACCCTAGATCCCATGCGATATCATTGGCTTCTTCGGTGACTGCCTCTGGCCATGAAAACCTTACATGAGTGACAGGTAGGTCCGAGAAGGCTTCGTCCTAGTTGTGTGCTGGGCAGGCCCAATAGTTGTTTTCTTTATATATATATATATATATATATATATATATATATATATATAATTTTAAAAAATAGTTTAAACAATTTTACCTAGTTTTGTGATATATCATTATCTATTTTGGTTGAATGAAAGTGTTTTTAGCTTAACAGGTATGAATCGCATGATTGGAAAATTAGAAAAGTTATTTTGATTCTTTAAATTCAAAAGATGCGAATAGGACTTTATATTGGTAGGTCTAAAAACAATTGTCAAACTCATCTAAGTCTATTTTAATAAAAATAACTTCATAATAATTATTTTTTTTTTAAAGACTAATTAAGTCAAAAGACTGAGTATAAGTTTTGGCATCATTAAATTAAAAAGGTTCGTGGAAAATTGATATGAATATTTTAAGGTTTTAATTTGATGATGATGAGCCAAATGTAATTTAATAGATCCCCATAATTTTTATTGTAATTTTATAAGTTTAGAAAGAATCATTTCATGGGGTTGGGGTGGGGGTTGCGGGATGAGAATGGGCATTTCATGGCTTCTAGGAGCATTTGCATGCAAGGTCAGTATTCCGTTGTTGAGGCTGAGGTGCTGTGCATGCGGGAGGCCCTGTCTTGGTTGCGTGATACTGGGATGGGGGAAGTAGATGTGGAAACTGATGCCCAACTTGGTATTAATGCGTTAAATTCTAAACCTTTTTTTAATGCTTTTGGTTTTTTAGTTGAGGATGTAAAGCAAGTGACCTCTATGCTCAATGGGGTTCACTTTAGTTATGCTAGGCGATCTGCGAACCGTGCAGCCCATGTGTTAGCTAGGGAAGCCGTTTCTGTGTCAGGTCCTGGGGAGTAGTTTGATGTTCCTCCCAGTTTTCTTGTTGCGTTCATTGATTCTGATATAATCGATTAAATTCTGTTTTCCAAAAAAAGAAAGAATCATTTATATTACCAAAAGATCAATTAATTAATTTAGGGTCTACATGGTTTAGATGGGAGATTAGTTGATAAATATTCTTTGAATAACGGTTTACTAATGTGCGTATGGGCTTACGACGAGATGAGATGAGATGCTTTGACAATAGTGTTATGTTGTGCAATCGTGTTGCAAAACGACGTCGTTTTGACTAAAACGCGCATCCCATTTAAAAAAAATAATAATTCAGTTTCGATACCCCTCAACAGCATTATGTTGTTCATTCATTGTGGATATTTAGTTCATTTATTCTGGATTTTATGTTATTCATTCACTGTGGACATATAGTTATGAATTTGTGGATATATAATTCAAATTATGCACACAAAAAATGCTATTCCCGGGAATAGAACCTGATTTTTTTTTTTGAAGTGGGACGCGCATTTTTAGTCAAAACGATGTCGTTTTTGCAACCTTGTGCACCAAGATTATAATTTTCTAGCACACATTTGCATGTAAGTTTGGGAGCTCACGTGCTATATAATCATTTTCTCAATGAAACCAACAATTCCCCTATATTGGGGAATAATCCCCCAATATTGGGGAATAGCTGAGGCCTTAATTTTCTACGAAACTAAAATTATATTTATAAACCCAGAACTCCAAATATTATTTTAAGCTTTCATGGTAGTCCATCCGAAACATTAATCTTCATTACTTTATAAACTTCCAACATTCTACCTCCATTTTACGTAGTCAAAATTAAGGCTAGGCATAAATCGGGTTCAACCCGAAATATTCGCGGGTTCAACCCGTTTGACCCCAAAACGGGTCGGGTTCGAACAGAAATGGGTAGAACCCGCATAAAAATTGCGACAATTTAATTTTGTCAGTTCGGGTTTCGGGTCCTCCATTTAAGTTTCGAATTGGACCCGAAACCTGAAATATATATATGTTAGGGTTTTAGACATTCATTTCATTTGCGCCTCTCACGCCTCACCCCTCTCATTCTTCTCCACAAACTCTCTGTCTGTCTCTCACCCAGACACCATCTCCGCCTCACCTCTCTCACTCCACTCAAACACCATCTCTAAAGTCCAAGGTCTCTCCGTATCAAACTCTGCCTCTCACCCCTCTAAGTCTCTGACCCTCTCTTCCACTCCGGCTCTGCCATTTCGCCTTTTTCGTGGGACTGCAACGCCGACTCCGACTCCGGCTCTCCACCTTCTCGAATCTCATGGTCTCACCGTCGACTCTCGCTTACCTTTAAGTTTCATATGACATCTCACTTTTAGAGTTTTATCTACTCATACTCATATTCCACTCATTCTTTCACACAGGAAACCCTAGATCCGAGGCGATATCATTGGCTTCTTCGGTGACCGCCTCTGGCCATGAAAGCCTTACATGAGTGACAGGTAGGTCCGAGAAGGCCTCATCCTAGTTTTGTGCTGGGCAGACCCAGTAGTTGTTTTCTTTATTTATATATATAATTTTAAAAAATAGTTTAAACAATTTTACCTAGTTTTGTGTTATCATTATCTATTTTGGTTGAATGAAAGGGTTTTTAGCTTAACAGGTATGAATCGCATGATTGGAAAATTATAAAAGATATTTTCATTCTTTAAATTCAAAAAATGCGAACAGGACTTTATATTGATAGGTCTAAAAACAATTGCCAAACTTGTCTAAGTCTATTTTAATAAAAATAACTTCAAAATAATTATGTTTTTAAAAGACTAATTAAGTCAAAAGACTGAGTTTAAGTTTTGGCATCATTAAATTAAAAAGTTTCGTTGAAAATTGATATGAATATTTTAAGGTTTTAATTTGATGATGATGAGCCAAATGTAATTTGATAGACCCCCATAATTTTTATTGTAATTTTATAAGTTTAGAAAGAATCATATATATTACCAAAAGATCAATTAATCTAGGGTCTACATGGATTTGATGGGAGATTGGTTGATAAATATTCTTTGTATAACGATTTACTAATGTGCGTATGGGCTTATGGCGATATGAGATGAGATGCTTTGACAATAGTTATTGTTAGGAATATAGCGGAATAATGCGGAAGCGAAGAATCGAAAATTGAGAATTATAGAAGTTAAATAATAGGGAAATATATAAAAATGACAAAAGAATTAATAAGAATGAAAATATAAATATATATATATATTACTATCAAGAATATAATATATATATATATATATAAGTATGCTACGTGAGAAAGAAAGAATGAATATAATATATATTGAATTGATGTGTATTAAACAAAGCAAAACACAAAGCTATTTATACATTACAAACAAGAGAAATAATCGCATGAAACATGGAAACGTGTTGCGGCATGGCGTGAAGAATCGAGACCAACAAGGACGTGCATGCAACGTGGAAGACTTATTCTCCATGCATTTGAGCCACATAAAATAGTATTTTCTAACAATCTCCACCTTGGATCAAATTCATCTGTGGAAATTAACAACTGGAATAATCGACTAAACTCAAGCACTGCTTGAACTTAGCAATAGGAAAAGCTTCAGAATATCAGGATGGATCAACTTCCTGTGTGACTGAAAGTGCATAAGCAACTATGTTGGTTTCATCATCACTAGCATACCTAGCAGGTTTTTTAATTGTCCTCCTAGGACGATCCATAGCAATGGAATACTCTCGTTGTGGCTCGACGAGAGGTGTTGTGCTAGTAGATGCATCATCTTTAGTATTACCGTCAGCAGTAGTAACACTATCAATAGGCCTGAATTCAAACTCCACCTTCTCACCAGTACTCTGTGTCTCACCTGTACTGGGAACTTTTCCAGAAGAAAGTAGTGCATTTTCATCAAAAGTGATATCTCGACTCAGAATGATTTTCCGAGAATCAGGAGACCATAGACGATACCCTTTTGACTCAGAAGCATAACCAAGGAAAATGCATTTGACAGCTCTCGGGTTTAATTTACCCGTACTGGAATGAGCATAAGCAGGACATCCAAAAACTCTTAAGATAGAGTAATCAACAGGATTACCTGACCAAACTTCCTCTGGAATTTTGAAATCAAGGGATGAATGCGGAGATCTATTTACCAAATAGCAAGCAGTAGAAACGGCCTCGGCCCAAAAATCACGCCGTTTCCATAACCCAGCATTAGAGAGCATACAACGAGCTCTTTCCAATAATGTCCTGTTTAGATGTTCGGCAACACCATTTTGCTGGGGTTTACCAGGCAAGGTCTTGTGCCTGGCAATTCCATTTGCCGCACAAAAGTCATTGAAATCTGACTCACAGAACTCCAAGCCATTGTCTGTCCTGAGCTTCTTGACTTTTTTACCTGTCTGAGTTTCAACAAGTATTTTCCATTTCTTGAAAATAGAAAATGCTTGATTTTTATGTTTCAGGAAATAGACCCAGACTTTACGAGAAAAGTCATCAATAATAGACATAAAATATCTACAGCCTCCCATAGACTGGAATTTAGTCGGTCCCCATAAATCGGAATGTATATATTCCAATACATCTTTGGTACGGTGTGTAGCAGTAGAGAAACTAACCCTCTTTTGTTTCCCAAAAATACAATGCTCACAAAATTGTAATTTACCCGTACCTGAACCACCAAGGAGGCCTTTTTTGCTCAGGAGATGCATGCCTTTCTCACTCATATGCCCCAGACGCATATGCCATAATTGAGTGAGATCCGCATCAGACATCGATGAGGATACCGCTACTGAACCCATCACAGTACTGCCATGCAAGACGTACACGCTTCCAGAACGAGAAGCTTTCATGAGAACAACAGAGCCTTTTATGACCTTCAAAACTCCACCTTCAGCTGTGTACTTGCACCCCAGAGATTCCAAGGTACCCAATGATATCAGATTGCGTTTCAAATCAGGAATATACCGAACATTGGTAAGAGTCCTGACAACGTTATCATGAGTTTTAATCTGAACACTTCCAATTCCACTAACCTTGCATTGGGTATCATTACCCAGCAAGACAACTCCACCATCAACCGGTTCCAGAGAGATGAACCAATCTTTGTGGGGACACATGTGGAATGTACAACCAGAGTCCAAAATCCACTCGGTTTCACTCCGTTTCTCACCGGAGCTAACAGATAACAACACATCACCATCTGAATCACTTTCAACAACACTAGCTTCAGCGGACTTCTTTTCTCTCTCTTGCTTGTTTTTCAACTTGAAGCATTCAGTCACATCATGACCATGCTTCTTGCAGTACTTACAGGATTTGTTGGACTTATGTCCTTTGGACTTGGATCTAGAATTTTTATTGCTACTCACTGATTCAAGTGAACGACCCCTTACAGTCAAGCCTTCACCTTTGTCCTCAGACTTAATTTCAAAGTCAAACTTTTCTTTGGACAATAGGTTTGACTTAACATTGTCGAAAGTAAGGGTATCACTACTATTACCATACAGCATAATTTCTTTGAAATGCTTGTATGAATTAGGGAGAGAGACAAGCAATAAAACAGCACGATCCTCATCTTCAATTATAACATCAATATTTTCCAAGTCCAATAAAATAGAATTGAATTCATCCAAGTGAGATTTAATAGAAGTACCTTCCGTCATACGGATTGTGTACAGACGCTCCTTCAGGCGTAGCGTGTTCGCCAGAGTTTTGGCCATGTAAAGCGTATCCAGCTTGGACCATAAATCTGACGCAGTCGTCTCACTTAAAACCTCACGTAGAACCTCTTTAGACAGGCACAAAAGAATGGTTGAACGTGCCTTGTCATCCAGATCTTCCCAATCTACATCTGTCATTGCAGCCGGTTTCTTCTTCTTCCTAGCTAGGGCTTTCTTCAAACCGTTCTGGGTTAGAACGGCTTCCATCTGAACCTTCCAGATAGAAAAGCTAATTTTCCCGTCGAACTTCTCGATATCGAACTTGGTAACAGTTGACATCTTTGAAAATAACTCTCAATTAAACCGCTCTGATACCACTTGTTAGGAATATAGCGGAATAATGCGGAAGCGAAGAATCGAAAATTGAGAATTATAGAAGTTAAATAATAGGGAAATATATAAAAATGACAAAAGAATTAATAAGAATGAAAATATAAATATAATATATATATATAAGTATGCTACGTGAGAAAGAAAGAATGAATATAATATATATTGAATTGATGTGTATTAAACAAAGCAAAACACAAAGCTATTTATACATTACAAACAAGAGAAATAATCGCATGAAACATGGAAACGTGTTGCGGCATGGCGTGAAGAATCGAGACCAACAAGGACGTGCATGCAACGTGGAAGACTTATTCTCCATGCATTTGAGCCACATAAAATAGTATTTTCTAACAGTTATGCTGTGCAGCTGTGTTGCAAAACGTCGTCGTTTTGACTAAAAACGCGCGTCCCATTTAAAAAATAATAATTCAGTTTCGATTCCACTCAACAACATTATGTTGTTCATTCATTGTGGATATTTAGTTCATTCATTTTGGATTTTGTGTTATTCATTCACTGTGCATATATAGTTATGAATTTGTGGATATATAATTATAACTTGTGGATATATAGTTATGAACTTGTGGATATATAATTCAAATTATGCACACAAAAAATGCAATTGCCGGGAATCGAACCTGAATTTTTTTATTAAAGCGGGACGCACGTTTTTAGTCAAAATGACGTTGTTTTTACAACCGTGTGCAGCATACATGGTGCACACGGTTGCACAACATAATTTGCGAGGGCTCTTTTTCCCTGCGAGCACAACTTTAAATGCCGATTCGACCCACCAACTATTTGTGAAAAGTCTTATGTATGACTATAAAATTACTTGTTGATAATAATGTGGATATAGTAATTCTTTGCATCTTAATTCAAGTAATAACAATTGTGATGCTACCGGACTTAATGTTAATGTTAATAAGTTGAGTTATTGATTTTTCGAAATTAAGTTGTTTTGTGATGGATGAAGGGTACCACAACGTTAGGTCACTTTCAAATATTGTCCACCTTTGACAATATTGTCCAGCTTTAATTTGTATTATTATTCAACTTCCCATTTGTAGGCACAACTCTTTCTTCCAAAATGTAGACTAGCTTTAGCTTTAGCTTTCATGTGGAGATTGGAGCCCACCTCAGCATCAATAATACATACACTTATGTACTTTGGCCATCTCATAAATTTAGACCTGATAATTATGGACATGACACGAAATCAGACACGAAAATAATTATCGGATTAGTGTTTAGTTTTAACGTGTCCCAGGTCGTTAACGAGTTAACATGTTATGGATCCGTTATATTTTGTATCTTAACGGGTCAACCCGTTAAACCTATTAAGCATAAAATGTCATTTTCCCTATAAAAATAAGTTAAATAACAATTAAAAATTAAAAATTTGAACTCAAAATCTAAATCCTAATCTGCAAATTGCCAAGCCAGACGCCCTTGACCTAGTCAACTTTTAATTTATCTTTAAAACTCTTACCTACGAATCTTAATTGGCTCAACTTGACCTTTTCCAACTTCACATATTTGGGTGTTTACCAGGGTTGCAAAAATCGGTGCCTAGGCGCTCCTAGGCCGTGACGATTTCCCCCCTAGGCTCCCACTTAGGAAACTGGCCGCCTAGGCGCCCGCCTAGCGCCTAACTCGGCCGATTACGCCGAGTTAACTCGTCAATTTCTATCGAGTTAGACGAGTTAACCAGGCCGACTCGACCTTGCTAATTTTTTTCATTTATATGACATATATATATGTGTGTGTGTGTGTGAGAGAAACATATATGCACCTACACACGTGCACTGTTTTTTATTTTTTAAGTTAGTCGCCTAGGCCGCTTAGGCCCTACTCTACCCCCGACTAGCGCCTAGCGCCTATTGCAACCATGGTGTTTACACTTCGTCTTTTGTCTTTTTCCAACATTTTTTGTTTCCAACATTTCTAGTAATATAATGCAATTATCAGCAGATTCGAACCATGGATCATTTAACATATTCATCTTCCAACTCTTCTAGATTACCCTTTTGTGACTTATGCGCTCTAAATATAATCTCGGAGAAGGCTCTGGTTTTTTATTTTTTTTATTTTTTAAATGTTTTAATTAATTAAATTTTGAATTAAAAAAGTATTACTTACACCTAATAAATAAGGTTTGACTAAGGTGACTGGTGCAAATAACAATTTGATCACCCAATCGACTATTTACACCATCTATGTAATTATTGGAAATTTTTACCTTTTTACAATTCCAATGTACTTTATACCCCTTTTTGACGCAAATTATGCTATGCAACCGTGTGCACGGACACGGTTGCAAAAACGACGTCGTTTGACTAAAAACGCGCGTCCCACTTTAAAAACAAAAATTAAAGTTCGATTCCCGACAAAAGCATTTTTTTGTGCATAATTTAAATTATATATCCACAAATTTATAACTATATATCCAAAAATTCATAACTATATATCCACACTGAATGAATAACACAAAATTCAGAATGAATGAACTAAATATCCACAATGAATGAACAACATAATGCTGTTGAGGAGAATCGGAACTGATTATTTTTTTTTAAATGAGACGCGCATTTTTAGTCAAAACGACATTGTTTTGCATGGTGCACACGGTTGCACAGCATAACTATTGCCTTTTTGACCAAGGGGTGGTATAAATAGCAAATTGGGTGGTGCTGATACTGCTAATTGCCACGTACGCAGTAATTAAATAAATACGAGACCAATTAAAGCAAGTAAATGACTTTTATTGATCACGGTGAAGGCCCTAAGTACAATCTACTTGGTTGCTCTGAGTGCCGACTGACTGCGGTCGGGATTCTCTAACAACAACCTATCGATCGTCCAAAAGTCCCTCCCACTGTAGCTACTGTGGGTATTTATAGCCGCTGCGCCGGAGACACAAATCCGGTCGTTCGGCATGCTCTCCACGTAGCCACCACGTGTCATCCTCCCGGGTGCCCTGTCTGTCGTCGCAAGGAGCCGCCACGTGTCCTTTGTCAGCTCTTTCGCCAAAGGGCTACCGCTCGGTGGTTGACACTGCCGCTCGGGCAACTCCCGGTCGGACCCCGACCGGGTTCTTCACAAGAAGCCCGACCTGTTACCTGCAAAGACAAGAAGAAAAGACAAAGGCACACCAACCGGGGGAAAATTATGTCGGTCGGGATATTCCCTACCAAGAGCCCCCCCAGCCCGGGCCTTTTTAACCGTTCGGGAAAAATGGGACGGGATGAAGAAGCCCAACCGTCAGCTATCAAACCGACCGGCCAGCTGTCATTCCTCCTCTCGCCACGTGTCGGCGACTGCCGGCATCTACGAGTGCAACGGTCGCCTCGGAATCAGTGCGAGTCACATCGCGCAAGTGGATTGGTTTCCCGCCCAAATGCTCTCCTATAAATAGGCCCTTGAGGCCTTCATTTGAACTTTCCTCAATCTTCTGATCCAATCGGCACCCTCAGAGAGTCCCGAGTGAGCTATTCAGCAGATCAACCGAGTAACTCACCTGCAAACTTCAGCAAAGTTTCCCTGATCGGTAAGCTATCTACTCCTTAGCTTTTGCTTTATTTTTAGCTTTGCATAGGAGTAGGGTAGGACTAACTCCGACCTAACGTCCCGAGCCCTGTACTAACCCCGACCGACCTTTAGGTAGAAAAGATGTCAGACTCGGATAGCCAGAATGTCTCGGTCGCAAACTACGACGACGCGGTCGAGCAAATCAGCGAGGAGGTGGACATCATGTCCTACTCTCCAGAGGTCGAGCAACGATCGCAGCGAATCCCCAACCGAGCCCCCGAGCAAGAAAGGTCGTTAAGCTCATCAGGGACGTCGGTGTCGAGCTCCAATGGGTCGGGGAGCTCGAGCGGAGAAAGCGGGAAAACGTCCACGAGCGGACGGGATTCCCCGGTCGAAGGCATTAGGGAAACGCCCACGAGGGTAATAGGGGATTACCCTCAGGTTGAGCCCGAAGAGGGCCACCGGGCGGACGACGCGGAAGCGGTCGAGGAAGACCCGGCCGGGCCAGCGGCGCCAAGCGGGGACGGGTTTGAATTCCTTAACAGTGAGAGCGTCGAGAGCAAGATGAGCTTGCTGACAAAAGGAGAAGCAAGCAGAATCGCTGCAACTCTTGCCGGTCGGGTCGAGTTCGACACTAGCAGGCAGCTCGGGAACATCATCGAGCGGCACCGGGGGAAGTGGCTTGGGATGCATTACGACTCACTAATGGCCCCGATCACTTTCCCCTTTTCAAGCCTCCTCACCGCATTCTTGGGCTACTACCAGGTTATGCCCGGACAGATCTGCCCGAACGCGCACCAGATGATCGCGTGCTTCCCCCAGATCTGCAGTCGGCACAACTTGGCCTGCACCATGGAGCTATTCAATTTTGTTTACAAGGTGAAGGTGTTGGCAGCCGCGTACGGGGGTGGATTCCTGATGACCCAGTCCCGAGCAGATAAGTGCTCGATTGAGGGGCTGCCCGGGAACAACCGGGGGTGGAAGAATCAGATCTTTTCAGTGAAATACGATCCGTGGATCCTCCCGGTCGAGAGGGTCTGGAGTCAGCGCTTTCGAAAGCAAGTCATCCCAACCGAGACTCAGGCCCTCATAGACGCCGTTACCAAGATCTCGGGCGAGATTTATGAGTACCGAATCTTCAAAACGCCCGAGTCCCTTGAGGCGGCCAACTTGACCGAGCCCATATACGACGTGCCTGAGAAGTACAAGCCCGAACCCCGGGGCGTGACGATCGCAAGGATGCCCGCTCGGGGCAAACGGAAGGGCAAAGGTCTAACATTAACTTCTTTTCCGACCTTAATAGCCCGACCGTGCCTCTAACTCGATCTAACCCTCTTTTTTGTTTGCAAAGATGGCCAGTTTTGGAGATGAGGACATCCCTCTACGCCCGGTGGCCAAGATTTCGCTTGGCAAGAAGAAAGCCCAGGCCAAGCCGGCCGGGGAAAAAGAAGTTCCGGTTGCCCGACCCCTAGGGGCATCGACCGTCACCACGGCTGAAGGCTACGTGGTGGACGCATCAGAGGTCCTAGTTGCCCTGGTGGCGGTCGGGAAAGGTAAGGAGAAGGCGACGGAGAAGAGCGTCTCCGAGAGCGGGGCTTTGAAACTCCGTCGCGAGCAGCATAGCCCGAGTCCCTCAGGCGGGGGCAGTAAAGGCGGATCTTCGATTCTTGCCCGGATCGGCAACGCCGGGCTGGCCAAGGAGGACGTTACAAAGCTGACCCCGAGCCAGGTAGCCGAGAAGATCGGCTACGACCTGGCTGAGGTGAACACGTTTCCTTCCTTTTTTTAAGTTTTACGCAAGTAAATCCACTCGGCTAACTCGATCGTTTTTATGCACTGCAGATCTCCCGAGCGGCCCAGTTCCTTCAACAACGGGCCTTACAGGCCAACGAAGCCGAGGCCCTGAAGAAAGTCGCCAACCGGCGATTACAGGAAATCCGGGACCTCGAGGCAGAGCTCAAGAAGGTGAAAGCGGAGCGGGATCTCTCAGAGCAGGTCGCCCAGCAGGCGGTCGGGGAGGTGGCCGAGTTGAAGGCTCGTCAAAACAACCCAGACGAACTCGCCCGACACCTCTTCCGGGACAACAAGTCGGGCACTCGTTTTCTCCGGTCCATTCGAGGCACCGAGATCGGGGAGAAGCTAATATGGACGTTTGGCCGGTGGGCATACAAAGCCGGCCAACGGAAAATGCGCGAACAGACACAAAAGATCATGGAACAAGCCCTCGAAGGGGATGATCTTCAGCTGGTCCTAACTACGCTCCCCGATGATATACCCGATCCGGGGCCTCCGCCTTTCGACCCAAAAGAGCAAACATCAGAAGCAGGCGGAGCCGTAACCACCCCGAGCGGAGCGGGGCTGCCGAAGAAGGGCGATGCCGAGGCCATGAAGAAGTAGAATAGGGTTTACTTCTTGTTGTAATGACCTTGATCGGGAGCCCGGTCCCGAATTTGTACCGGGCGCTATCCTTTTAATCAATGAAATTTGTTTTTGACAAACTTGTGTCATTCGCCTTTTCTTTGAATTTTTATTTTCACCATGCATACGCCGACCCTAACTGCTCGACCTCATGGCCTTTTGGCCCGGTCATGCACTATTCAACTTCATCGAGACTCGACCTTATGGCCTCAAGGCCAGGTTGTACCACTGAAATTTCGACGTCAAGCTGGCCTACCCGATCGGGTTTACCCGATCTCCAGGCCTTGTCAAAATTTTGAAAATAAGTAAGCCTCTACGGTCGAGATTTTCCCGAGCGACGGGCCTATAGATACTTCCTTCATCCCAGCCCCCACACTATTGTGCCATCGAGGCACGAGTGGGTGCAATAGTGGAAAGAAGTTGGATAGATCGGGGAATTGTGCTGAGAATTGAAGCATGTGCTCCATCTCAACTAAAAGCTTAAGCTGATAGTTGGATACACATTAATGGATATATGCTCACACGCCCCCTCACGTGTACGATGGATTCCAACCAACACGTGGACCGGTAAACCGTAGTCGCTTACGAGTGGCGTTGAGATTCGAACCCATGACCTTTGGTCTGGCTCTGATACCAAATTGAAGCAT
The DNA here is from genome assembly GCF_001879475.1 of Ipomoea nil. Lineage (NCBI taxonomy): Eukaryota > Viridiplantae > Streptophyta > Magnoliopsida > Solanales > Convolvulaceae > Ipomoea > Ipomoea nil. The sequence continues at coordinate 89,355 of NW_017618983.1, read as the reverse complement.
GTGCTCCATCTCAACTAAAAGCTTAAGCTGATAGTTGGATACACATTAATGTATATATGCTCACACTGAGAGCTCTGGCTTTCCCGATCAGTGGCGCGACCCAAATGTCCGCCGAAGAGGAGCGCATTTGACCGGTCGATAGACTCGCCCGGTCGGTGTAACTTGACGATGAATTGATCCGCGTGCAATGAATGTAAAGAAAATAACCGACCGGGCCACCGTATGCAAACGGTCGAGCAATCACCGATCGTATATACATTAAACCTTCCCGCTCGCAGGCGGTTAAATAAATATTTACAACATTAAATTTGAATTATAAACGACGACCGGGACTAACTCGCAGGTCCAGCCCCTACTTCGTCCAAAAAGTACAAAAAATAGGCTAGTGCCTAAACATAACGAGGTGCTCGGAATTCCAAGTCCTCTCGATCACCCGACCGGTTGTCGTCTCCAGTCGGTATGTCCCCGGCCGTATGATAGCACTGATGATGTATGGCCCTTCCCAATTTTGAGCTAGCTTCCCTTTTTCTAAAGGTTGACTGGCCTCCCTTCGTCTTAGGACGTAATCTCCCACCTGAAAGTAACGAGGGTTGACCCGGACGTCCTTTGAACTCTTGACCCGTTTCTGATACTCGGCCAGACGCCGAGCGGCTAGCTCTCTCTTCTCTTCGAAGCCATCAAGATCCATGACCATCACGTGTTCGTTCTCCTCCGCGTTGTAAGTTCTTTCTCGATCGGTCGGGATCCAAGCCTCGATCGGGAGTCGGACTTCTGCTCCATAAACCAGGGCGAAAGGGGTCACCAAAGTAGCCTCTCTCGGGGTCGTCCGATAAGTCCACATTATGTATGGCAACTCATCGGCCCAACTACGACCAGCCGAGTGTAGCTTCTTTTTTAGACCTTCCAAAATCGTCCGGTTGGCATTCTTTACTTGTCCATTTCGCTGCGGGTAAGCCACCGACGACCGGACGTGGGTCGTCCCGATCGTGGCCAAGAAGTTTTGGAAATACTGGCTTACGAATTGGCGGCCATTGTTGCTGATGAGATGCACAGGCACGCCAAAGCGGGAAATCACATTGCGCCAAAGGAACCGAGCACACTGCTGAGATGTGATCGTGGCTAACGGCTCGGCTTCAATCCACTTAGAAAAATAGTCGATGGCGACAATCACGAACTTTCTCCGACCGGAGAGTTGAGGGAAGGGACTCAAAATGTCTACCCCCCACCTAGCAAAGGGAATTGCAGTCGTGACGGGCTGATAGAAGGTTGCCGGTCGTCCAGGCATCCGGGCAAACAGTTGGCACGTCTCACATTCCCGAGCTAACTTTTCACAGTCTAGCTGGAGGGACGGCCAATAGTACCCGATCAGCATGATACGACGGGCTAATGATCGGCCTCCTTGGTGTGAAGAACATATACCCGAATGCAATTCCTTCATGACCAAATCGGCCTCAAATGCGGTCAAACAGCGCATAAGAGGACCTCCATACGATCGCCTATAAAGTCGACCGTCCAAAACTTGGAACCTCGGGGCTCAAAGCTTGGCCTTTCGAGCATGCTGGGGGTCGTCCGGGAGCCGACCGTGCTCGAGGAATTCCTTCAGATCGGTGATCCAGTGGTCTTCTACCGGTTGGATTGGATTGACCGGTAGGCGATGGATGCTGTGTCTCGGGATCACCAGAATCCGAGCTATCTTCGACATGTGTTCCGGGGCGTCTTGAGCCAATTTGGACAAGATGTCCGCATCGGCATTATCCAATCGGGGTATGTGCCGGACAGTATACCCCCGGAACTGAGCAAGCTTCTCCATGGCCAGGTCTCGGTATAGTTGTAGACGCTCTCCATTGACTTCATAATCTTCGAGAACTTGCCCGACCACGAGCGCGGAGTCTGTTTGAACTCGAATGTATTCAGCCCCTAAGTCCCAAGCACACTGCAAGCCATTAATGAAGGCTTCGTACTCGGCTTCATTGTTGGTCGGATGGAACTGATACATGAGGGCGAAATAGACTTTGAATCCCTCCGGGCTCGTGACCACCACTCCTCCTCCTGCTCCCTTCTTGCTACTTGACCCATCAGTAGCCAACGACCACCACTCAGCCTCGGGATCTGCGACCTCGGGTGGTCGGATATCCCGGGCGGTGCACTCGACCAAGAAATCAGCAAGGGCTTGACCTTTGATGGCTGGTCTCGGTCGGTATTCGATCACGTACTGGGTCAGCATTAACGCCCACTTGACTAGGCGACCGGATGAGGAAGCAGTTCGGAGGACTGGCCCGATCGGCTGATCGGTCAACACGCGAATTGCTCGACCTTGGAAATAGGGAGCCAACTTCTTCGCGGCAATATATAAGGCGTAAATGACCTTCTCTAACCGGGAGTACCGGAGCTCGAGACCATGTAGCACGTGGATTACATAGTACACCAGTCGCTGGACCCCTTCCGGATCGGTTCGGCACAATACTGCGCTTACTGCATGATCGGAGACCGCGAGGTACACGTCTAGCTCTTCCCCAAGCTCGGGCTTTGAGAGCACAATTGGTGACATGAGGTACTCCTTTAGCTCATCAAAAGCCGCTCAGCATTCTTCATCCCAGACGAATCCATTCACTTTACGCAATACCTTGAAGAAAGGTAAAGCGCGTTCGGCTAACTTAGAGAGGAACCGGCTGAGAGCTGCCAACCGACCGGTCAATTGCTGGACCTCCCGAATGGTAGAAGGTGGTTGCATGTCCAGAATCGCTTTCACTTTGGCCGGGTTGGGCTCGATCCCCCTCTTGGTCATCATGTAGCCGAGGAACTTCCCGGTCTGAACCGCAAATGTGCACTTGGTCGGGTTCAGCCACAACTGGTACTTCCTCATGATTTGGAAGCACTCCCGGAGATCCCGAGTGTGGTCAGATCGGTCCCGACTTTTGACTAGCATATCATCAATGTAAGCTTCCATCGTTCGGCCCAGTAAATCGGCGAAGAGCATATTGACCATCCTCTGGTAGGTCGCTCCCGCGTTACGGAGGCCGAACGACATCACTCGGTAGCAATACAGCCCGTCCGGGGTCACAAAGGCTGTCTTGCTCTCATCTTCATGGTGCATCATTATCTGATGATATCCTTTGAATGCATCTATGAAGCTCATCAACTCGGCCCCGGCCGTCTCGTCGACCATCTGATGGATACTCGGTAGAGGATACGGGTCGAGCGGACAGGCCTTGTTGAGGTCGGTGAAGTCAATGCACATCCTCCAAGCTGGGGGCTTCGGAACAAGAACAATGTTGGCCACCCACTCGGGATAGATCACCGGTCGGATGTGCTCGATCGCTGCCATCTTCTTGACTTCTTCTCTGACAAACTCGCGGCGATCAGAAGAAAGGTGCCGGGTCTTCTGTACGACCGGCTTTGCTGCGGGATCGACGGCTAACTTGTGACAAATTACCGATCGATCGATCCCGGGCATGTCTTCGGGCCCCCATGCAAAGATATCGGCATACTCCCGGAGTATGGCCAAGATTTTCGTTCGGAGTTCGGGGGTGAGGGCCCGGCCAATTTTGATCTTCCTGTCCGGTCGGTCCTCGGACAGGGGAACTTCCTCTATTTCCTCGGAAGGTTCGGGTTGTTCCTTCCGATCTTTAGCCTCCTCCTTGGCTATAGTTTTCACCCGGGAAGACTGACCGGAGTCACGTCTGTTAACCGCTCGGGTGTAACACTTCTGGGCGGATTGGACGTCGCCACGGACTACACCGACCCCATTAGGGGTGGGGAATTTCATGCAGAGGTGAGGCATCGAAATTATCCCACCGATTTTCATTATTGCGGGTCGGCCCAAGATAATGTTGTGGACGCAATGGAGGTTGACCACAACGAACTCTAGCTCCGTCTTGATCGACTTCGGGGATGTGCCGGTCTCGACCGGGAGCATTATCTTCCCTTCGGGGTAAATGAGCGCCCCGGTAAATCTCGACAGTGGTACACCGACCGGAGTCAGCTCCTTCCTGTCAAGTCCAAGTTTCTCAAATACATCCAAATAAAGGACGTTCACACTGCTACCAGTGTCCACCATAACCCTCTGGACATCCGTCCCTTTAACGTCAATCGTGACCACGAGCGCTTCCATGCCATGGTCACCGCTGCTCGGTTGATCTTCGAGGGTGAAGGTTATGGGCTCCATCTTCTGCCTCTTCCCGGTGTCCCGGGAATCCACTATGGCGACCGGGCAGTTGCCCCTCGACTGGGAAGCATCATCCAATCCACCAAAAATGACGTGGATGGTTGGCTTTCCTGCTGGTCGGCTGCTAGATAGAGGGTCAGAGTCCCGTCGGTCATCGCGACGATCGTCTCTTCGGTCCTGACCTGATCGATCAGAGCGTCCATCACGATCAGAACGATCGGAGCGGTGATGGGAACGCCGGTGCTCTCTCCGATCGGTGTTCCTCTTGGTGTCTTCTCTCTTCCCCACACACTTGTCCAACTTCCCAAGATTGAGCAAATCCTCCAACAGTTGGCGCAAGTGGGTACACTCCTCAGTGTCATGCCCGGCACATCGGTGGTAAGCGCAATGCTTACTCTTGTCCGGGCCGTCTCGATCGGGATGGGGGAGTTTGATGAGATTGCAGGACTGAGCGTACTGCATGGCCTCCACTGTGGATAGGTTCAGGGTCATAAACTCACCAGGCCTGGTGCGGGATCGGGGATGGTCATCACCCGATCGGTGTTCCGCCCGGCCGACCGGTTTACGGGACGAAGACCCGACCTCCTGCGAGCGCTTAACGGCATTCGCCTCGTGATTGCTGTAATTTGGGGCAAACAAATAATACCCGGAGTATTCGGGTTGTCGAACCACAGAGAGGTGGGGTACTAATCACTAGCTACTAGGTTACTCATATGAAACTAGTCCGAACAAAACTTGAAGGTTGATTGATTGCATAAAATAACAAGCAGGATAAAATAAGTAGCAAGGTTTTGTAGACAATAGAGCAAAATAGGATTCTTGGGGTCACAATGTTTAATCACCTAGTGCCAATTAACGTTTGTAATATTTGGTTTGGAATTAAGATTTGTATTGGAATGCAAAGTGGAATCGAATTACTCCCGTAATCTCTATTCCTAGTGAATTTCCACTCCCATGGCTTAAACACCCAATAAGATCAAAGGTCAGCATTCAATTATTCCTAATTACTACCATCTCCCGATGAGCAATAATCTAGAATAAACTTCTCCTAATAAGTTCCCCTTTCCCAAGGACCAACCATTAGGTGCAATCGTGTGTGCCCTAATTTATGCCCCAACTCCCATTGGTGACACAAACATGACTGTGAAGCTAGTAATTTAGGCCTTTAACTACCAACAACAACAGATTAAAACAAGATTGCAACACAAATTATAAAACCAAACATAAATATATTAAGAAATTAACGAACTAGGCACATAGGTTCATAAACAAATTCACCCAAAAATCCTTAAAGAATTTAGCCGAGCATGGCTAAATTATACATAGAAAATATGAATAAAGGATTACAAATCATCAAAAGAGTACAAGAATTAACCAAGCGATTCTCCCAAATCTCCTTGGCTTCCTCATTGCTTCCAAAGACAACTTGAGCCTCTTGATTCCTCTCTTTCTTGTCTACAAAGAACTCTAAAAATCTCTCGGTGTCTTATTAGGGTTGAGGAAGGAGGGATTTTATAGTGGGTACAAAGTTGAGATGAAATAGGAATCTTGTACAAGATTGGACTCAAATTATAATTCCTATATTTAAATAAAGAAATTGCCGTATTTAATTTAAAATTGAAGTTGGAATTGGAATTTAAAATTGAAGTTGAATTGGGATTTGGAATTGAAGTTGAATTGGGAAACATTGCAGCCACTAATCACTTTGCAAATTTGATATTAGAATGCACTGCTTCGCCAATTTGATTGTCGCTCGACGCGTCGAGCTGAGGCTCAACGCGTCGAGACCTGCTGTCTCGACCGGAATGTGTACTGGAAATTTTCGACGTGTCGAGCCTTTGGCTCGATGCGTCGAATCCTCTGGGTTCCGAACTTGTCTAAAATTGCTCCGAACTCATCCTTGAACTCCCCTTGCTCATATCTTTGACCTAAAATGGTTCAAAAACACTAACAAACACCGTAAAACATTCAAAACAAGTGCGAACCATAACTAAATGATAATAACAAGGAAAATATGTATTAAATAAGCAAAATTAAAGAACTTAAATACTGAGATGATTCAAAATAATTATAATAACAAGCAAAGATGTGATAACATCACCCCCTCACACTTAAGCTTTTGCTTGTCCTCAAGCAAAACTAAGGAATAAAATCACAAGTCAAAACATACAAATTACTCATGCTTTCTCTTGCACAACCTTTCAAACCACCAACCAACTTGCTACAAAACAACAAGCTTCAAGAATCAAATTAGTTTGGCACATAAGAGACCCATTTCCAAGCCAATAACCAAGCACCAAGAATTTAAAGTATGTGAGGATCAAGTGTGCACAAGTATTCCGTTGAAATTATGCAGGACACAGTTCATGAATGAGATCCCATAGGCTTTCCCTTCATACTCCCCTAGATCAAATCTAAGAATTCATGCTAAGATCAAATAGGACTTTATTTAGCTTGTAATGGGGCTACGGGTGATGGCTAACAAAGAAGTGGTATGGAAAAATTAATCAAAAAGAGAGAATGTCACAATTTATCTAAACTTTTCAAAATTTGGAAGAGATGAGATAATCATAATTCCAAGGAGCAAATTTCTTTTAAGAACTTAGCAACTCTTTGGTAAAGTGGGGATCCAAACTCAAAAACTTTCAATCTTTTTTTTTTTCTCATTCTTTTCTTTGTCTTTGGACTTCTTTTGGATATAGCAAGATAATTTTAATCCAAACTTTCATGACCTCCACACTTGAACATTTGTAACACTAGCTGCTTTTTTTTTTTTTTTTTTTTTTTTTTTTTTTTTTTTTTTTTTTTTTTAGAACAACTCCATAAAACTCTTCTTACGGAAAAGATAAAGATAAAAGTTTCATTCTCTCAAGGGTGAAAGGGAAATATTTGGCCACGGGCTAAGGGTTATAATAATGGGGTAAATCAAAGAAAAACAATCACAAAGAGGGGATAAGTGCTTAGCACTTATTTGAACAAACAAAAGGCACAATGGGGATACGAAGGATAAAAATATATATAGGGGCAGGTTTAAAGGCTATGGCTAAACAAAAAATTGGCCTAAATCACTTCAAAACATGCAAAACTTAGACATCACTTAGGGAGTAATGAGGCAAGTTCTAGCAAAACACCCATGACCGGAATCTCACATAAGCCTTCACTAGCAATGCAAAACACAAGATCAAGAATTAATCCAATTATTAAGTGGTTAACAAAGCTATTGGCAAGGGAATAGATCAAGTATGTGTTACACCTCGAATCATCCATCACAAATTGAGATGCAGCAAGCACCACTAAAACAAACCACAAACCAACAAGAGAGAATAATTGTAACTGCATGCTAAGACAAGTAACTTATTCACCAAAAATAGCATATGAGTCATCCAAGCAAAAGCAAAAATTTTAAAAACTTAGAAATATCCCCAAATTAATGATTCCTCCCCCTCACACTTAAAACTTTGCATCGTCCCTGATGCAACATAAAAGAAAAGTAGAACAAGAGAAAAGAGAAAACTAATAATCACGAACTAGAAAGCAATAAAACTAAATAAAACGAATCTAGAAAGCAATAAAATTAAACTAGAAAGCAATAAATATGAAATAAATAAAAGATAACATGGGGTGCCTCCCATGAAGCGCTAAGTTTAACGTCGCTAGCTCGACCTAACCTAGTTATGGAGTGCTCATCCTGGTTGATCCGCGAGTTTGATCTCATCACCCCATAGACTCTTCAAATGCAAATACTCATCATGTGTCACCTTGAGAGTAGGGTCGATGTGCAAAATTGACTTGCAATCAATGATTTTTGGCTCATCAAGAACATTAAATTCCACCTTTTCCTCCCCAAAGTCAAAAATCATGGACCCTTTCCTTGCATCAATCATTGCTCCAATGGTGGCTAGGAAGGGTCTCCCCAAAATGAGTGGAACGTCTAGGTTCCTTCGGACATCTATCACAATAAAATCACAAGGCACAAAATACTTGTCCACACGAACTGGGACATCTTCAAGAATTCCAATAGGCTTTACGATGGATCTATCCGCCATTTCTAAGGTGAATTGGATTGGTTTTGGTTCTCTCAACCCTAACCCTTGACAAAGAGTAAGAGGCATAACACTCACACTGGCTCCTAAATCACAAAGGGATCCCTTTAAAGGTCGGCCTCCAATCACACAAGGAATTGTGAACTTCCCCGGATCTCTATGCTTAGGTATATTCCTCCCACTTCCCGGGGTCAACACTTGATACTCTTGTGCCACAGCTACCATCTCTCGTTCCCCATATTTCTTTTTCTTAGCTAGAATCTCTTTCAAAAATTTTCCATAAGAGGGAACTTGTGAAAGCAAATCAAGTAAGGGAACTGAAACTTTCAAACTCTCAACAATCTCCAAAAACTTTTTCCACCTACTTTCTTTTGTTGTTTCAAGATTTTGAGGAAAAGGCAATGGGGGTACATACCTTCTCACAGGTTTCTCTACTTCCTTTTGAACTTGTGGATTATTTTGCACAGCAATTGGCTCATCTTCTATACCATCAAGTATCTCTTCAATCTTCTCCTCAACTGTCTTTTTAGGAATTGATGCTTTGATTGGAAGAGGTGGCTCTTCAAGTACTTTGTCACTCCTTGTAACAATTGCATTTACATGCTCCCTTGGATTTTCAGGCATAGCTGGCAACTTCCCTGTGACTTTAGTACTTGATATAGAAAGTTGATTTGCTAATTGCTTTTCAACCATATTTTGGCGAGCATCCATTTTATCCATCCTTTCTGTAATCTCTAACTGACCTTTAATCAATTTTTCCAACAAAACTTCCGTATTCGATTGTGGTGGGGCCTCTGAAACGGGAAATTTAGATTGAACTTGAGTACCTTGAAAACCCAGAGGACCTCTATTAACAAAGTGTTGAGGGTTGGCAGCTCCCATTGGGTTGCTCCATGAAAAGCCGGGATGGTTCCTTGAATTATTAGGATGGTAGGTCCCTTGAGGTTGGAAAGACTGTTGATGAGGCCTATTATATCCCAACATATTAACTTGCTCCATAGAGGTTTGGGAATTTAACTCGTCGATACAATCCCCTGACTTGTGTCTACCACCACAAAGTTCACACATCAAAACTCGTCCAAGAGTAGGATGGTTAGAAACATGACTCACATTGTGATTTTGGATGGTGATTTGGGCAAGTTTTTAAACCAAGGAGACCACATTATCCAACTTTGTTGACAAATCGGCTAATTGCCCCGCATCATGAATTCCTCCTACAAGCTTTTGTGGAGACCTCTCCGTGTACCAAGTAGATCCATTCATAGCAATTTTCTCCAATAGTTCCTCGGCTTGTGTTGGCTCTAGAATCGTGAACGAACCACCCGAAGAAGCATCCACCAAAATCCTAGAATTATCAAGCAATCCTTCATAGAAGACATCATCAAATCCCAACTTTGAAATCCATGGTGTGGACATTGCCTCTTCAATTCCTTAAATCTCTCCCAAGACTCAGTGAGGGACTCAGTTGCCAATTGCTTAAAGTTTTGAATTGCCCTTCTCCTCCTTTGAGTTTTGGAGATAGGATAGAACTTCTTCAAAAATTCTCCATGTAATTTGTCCCAAGTGTCAAAATGGTTATCTGGATGTGAGGATAACCAATCTTCAGCCCTGTCCTTCAGTGTAAAGGGAAAAAGTCTAAGTCTGACAGCATCTTGAGTGACTCCATTTATCTTGAAAGTGCTACAAAGTCGTAGGAACTTGGTGGCGTGAGCATTGGGATCTTCCGTGGGCATCCCTCCAAATCGATCTGCCGCAGCCATGCTGAGTATGGCCGGATTGATCGCAAAGTTATTGGCCTCCACATTTGGAATATTGATGCTACCATGCTCCTCAACATCCGGAGCAAGGTAGTCAGACATTGATCTCCCTTCAGCTTGGTTTTCTTGTACCTGTGCCATCCTAGTTTGTTTCCTAAGAAACTTGGCTCTTTTCTCAATCTCAAGATTCAAAGGTAATAATCCTTCTTTCCCAAGAGATCGTGTATGCATAAAAAGCCAAGTTCTTAGATTCAAAGCAAAATCACACTCAAGAACAAGGAACTTGTTATGGATTAGCAAATAAAATAAATAAATAAATAAATAAATAAATAAAAATTGACTAGACTACTAAAGTAAGACTTTCACTAATGTCAGTACGTAACGCCACCTCCCCGGCAACGGCGCCAATTTGATTGCTGTAATTTGGGGCAAACAAATAATACCCAGAGTATTCGGGTTGTCGAACCACAGAGAGGTGGGGTACTAATCACTAGCTACTAGGTTACTCATATGAAACTAGTCTGAACAAAACTTGAAGGTTGATTGATTGCATAAAATAACAAGCAGGATAAAATAAGTAGCAAGGTTTTGTAGACAATAGAGCAAAATAGGATTCTTGGGGTCACAATGTTTAATCACCTAGTGCCAATTAACGTTTGTAATATTTGGTTTGGAATTAAGATTTGTATGGGAATGCAAAGTGGAATCGAATTACTCCCGTAATCTCTATTCCTAGTGAATTTCCACTCCCATGGCTTAAACACCCAATAAGATCAAAGATCAGCATTCAATTATTCCTAATTACTACCATCTCCCGATGAGCAATAATCTAGAATAAACTTCCCCTAATAAGTTCCCCTTTCCCAAGGACCAACCATTAGGTGCAATCGTGTGTGCCCTAATTTATGCCCCAACTCCCATTGGTGACACAAACATGACTGTGAAGCTAGTAATTTAGGCCTTTAACTACCAACAACAACAGATTAAAACAAGATTGCAACACAAATCATAAAACCAAACATAAATATATTAAGAAATTAACGAACTAGGCACATAGGTTCATAAACAAATTCACCCAAAAATCCTTAAAGAATTTAGCCGAGCATGGCTAAATTATACATAGCAAATATGAATAAAGGATTACAAATCATCAAAAGAGTACAAGAATTAACCAAGCGATTCTCCCAAATCTCCTTGGCTTCCTCCTTGCTTCCAAAGACAACTTGAGCCTCTTGATTCCTCTCTTTCTTGTCTACAAAGAACTCTAAAAATCTCTCGGTGTCTTATTAGGGTTGAGGAAGGAGGGATTTTATAGTGGGTACAAAGTTGAGATGAAATAGGAATCTTGTACAAGATTGGACTCAAATTATAATTCCTATATTTAAATAAAGAAATTGCCCGTATTTAATTTAAAATTGAAGTTGGAATTGGAATTTAAAATTGAAGTTGAATTGGGATTTGGAATTGAAGTTGAATTGGGAAACATTGCAGCCACTAATCACTTTGCAAATTTGATATTAGAATGCACTGCTTCGCCAATTTGATTGTCGCTCGACGCGTCGAGACCTGCTGTCTCGACCGGAATGTGTACTGGAAATTTTCGACGTGTCGAGCCTTTGGCTCGACGCGTCGAATCCTCTGGGTTCCGAACTTGTCTAAAATTGCTCCGAACTCATCCTTGAACTCCCCTTGCTCATATCTTTGACCTAAAATGGTTCAAAAACACTAACAAACACCGTAAAACATTCAAAACAAGTGCGAACCATAACTAAATGATAATAGCAAGGAAAATATGTATTTAATAAGCAAAATTAAAGAACTTAAATACTGAGATGATTCAAAATAACTATAATAACAAGCAAAGATGTGATAACATCACCTCGCCGGCGTTGGCATAGTCTGTGACCCTTCGAAGGGCCTCCTCATAAGTGGTCGGGGGGTGTAGAATGAAATCTAGTACAAATAACCCGCCCGGAGGGAGATGTGAAGCATGTGGGTGGCGGTTGCATCATCCATAGGCTCAACCTCCCCAACCGCCGCCTTCCATTTGACAAGGAAGTCGGTCAAGTTCTCCCCTTCAAGCTGTTTGGCCTTCTCCAAGTACATATAGGACTTCTTCACCACCTTGGAGGTGATAAATTTCCTCACGAACTTGATCGCCAAGGCATCAAAATTGTCGATTGAGCCCGGCTGCAAAGTTCGGAACCATTCCGCCGCTCGACCGGTAAGCCTGGAATAAAAAGCCCTACACATTACGGCGTTTGACACGCCCTTCAGCATCATATTGCCGTAGAAATCATTGACATGGACCTCAGGGTCCGTACGGCCATCGTAGCTTTTCTCCCCAAAGACCTTTAAGTCAAGCGGGTAAGGCTGAGCCATCACTGCCGCCGTAAAGGGCGTCCGGAGTAAGGTCGATTGGTCGACCGGGGGTGTTGCAGGGTGCGCGTTTCTGAATTGCGCAAACTCCGCCTGGAGGTTGTAGAGCAATCCTCGGGTCTCGTTGAGCTCGGCGGATTGGGCAGCTTGGGCTGCGTCCTGAGCGCGTCGTCGTCGATGAGATCTCGACCCGCTATGCCCGGATGAAGCCTCCTGGCTGGCTTCCTGCATCTGTACGTCTTCCGGCTCACGGTTCGGGTCTTGGGGCCCCAAACGTTGCCGCATCGCCGGTCGAAGACGATCAAAAGCTACCGCTCGGGCAATTTCTTCGGGGTCCTCCGCCTGAGTGGGAACCTCCGCTGCTTGCTGGGCCTGCCGTGGTGCCTCCATCGCATCAGCACCCCCCGACCCCAACCGCGAACGAGCCGAGCGTCGAGCCCGGGAAGCGGGCTGATGCTGCGGCTCTGCCTGTGCGGTCGGGTAAACTGGAGGGGCGGCGGCTGGAGCCGTGTATGCAGGTGTGTAAGGTGGGTAGCCAACCGGGGGCGTGTAATACATCGGTTGGCCTGGCCAATACCCGTATGGTTGAGGTGGGACCGGGTATGGATACTGGCCGGGATACATCATCGGCTGCTGTGGATATTGCTGACCGGGTGTTGGATACCCCGGTTGAATGTAGTTCACCGGCTGTTGGGCGGCCGGGTATGTGTTGGATGGATGTGGTGGTGAGAGATTGAGGTTGAGGTCCATCGTCTGACCTTGTTGTTGTGTTGCCTGGTGGTCAGATGAACTCGCTGCATCTGCCTGGTCATCAGCAAAGAGGTTTTGTGCCCACGGATACATAGTGAATGAGTGAACGGGTGCTCATCAAGACAATAGCTTTCTTGTACGGGTCCCCACAGATAGCGCCAAAATGATACTGCTAATTGCCACGTACGCAGTAATTAAATCAATACGAGACCAATTAAAGCAAGTAAATGACTTTTATTGATTACGGTGAAGGCCCTAAGTACAATCTACTTGGTTGCTCTGAGTGCCGACTGACTGCGGTCAGGATTCTCTAACAACAACCTATCGATCATCCAAAAGTCCCTCCCACTGTAGCTACTGTGGGTATTTATAGCCGCTGCGCCGGAGACACAAATCCGGTCGTTCGGCATGCTCTCCACGTAGCCACCACGTGTCATCCTCCCGGGTGCCCTGTCTGTCGTCGCAAGGAGCCGCCACGTGTCCTTTGTCAGCTCTTTCGCCAAAGGGCTACCGCTCGGTGATTGACACTGCCGCTCGGGCAACTCCCGGTCGGACCCCGACCGGGTTCTTCACAAGAAGCCCGGCCTGTTACCTGCAAAGACAAGAAGAAAAGATAAAGGCACACCAACCAGGGAAAAATTATGTCGGTCGGGATATTCCCTACCAAGTGCAAATAGAATTTCCCATATAGAAATATTATTGGGTTCCTTTTGTCAAAATTGTATGTATTATTAATTAAAATCTAAAAAGTTAAGTAAAATTATTCGCCATGGTTTAGGTGCATATGAATTAGCAAAGGTTACCGAAGCCTGAGCTGTTAAGCAACATCCGGATGCATTGCGGCTAGTTTTAATTTGGTGGGAAGGGGGGCATTGTATTTTCTTTTTCATTTATTTTTTTACACAAAAAAATTTAAACATGAAGGGACAGGTGAAATTATCCCAATTTGCAATATATTTACTTTTTAGCTAAAGCGAGATGAACGATTCTATTCTTACCGGCCAGCTCAAAGTAAGTAATTCTTTGGACCGTGAAATCGGAATAGTGTTAAATATAATTAATTAATTAATTAATGCTAGCTTAATTATTGTTTAGGGTTGTTGAAAAGTATCCGGAAGCATTGAGATTAGATAGATCACATACTATATAACTCCATGCTTGATTCATATTCTCAAGCCATCCACCATCTTTGAATTCTCATATTCTCATCATATTTATTATTACTATTACTACTGGATCAGATTTCAGTTCATTTTCTAGTCCCATGCCATTATCACTTCATTTCCAACTTGCATCCTTGATTACCTTTGCCTATATATACCATTGTTAGTTACGTTCTTCAACAATTATATATCCTTCATCCAATTATTCTCCTAAAGCTATTTTAACAAATATCCATCTCGTCATTTTAGTCGGGAATATGGCAGCTAACCTCTTATTCATATTTATGCTGATTATCAGCTGCTCCACCTCCACTTTTGAGCAAGCTACAGGCACTGGTGGAATGGCAAAGCAGGGCTGCCAAGAAAAATGCGGGAGTTTGACAATTCCCTATCCATTTGGTATTGGAGAGCTATCTGAAAAAAGAATTCAGAGTGGGGTGCAACACTTCCCTGGTTGCCATGCTGACATACTATGATGTTCCCATTTCTAAATTCTCATAAGACAGCTTCACTTTCTGGTCCACTTTATTGATTCCCGTCAAGTACAACTCCACGTACGGTAAAGTGTTGGGCTCTGACCCTGCGCTCGGAACTGGGAAGCAGATGTATATGCGTTTGTCACGAACCAAGAATAAGCTCATAGCAGTAGGTTGTGATACGTTAGCAGTCATGAAGGAACCCAGAGCTGGCGGTATCATAGCTTCGTGTTCAACTTTTTGTAATAGTAGCAACATCCACTATACATCCAATCCCCATTTCTTATCGTGTTCAGGCTATGGTTGCTGTCAAGAACCCTTCCAAAAAGAGATTGGACGAGGTGTTGTATTTCAAGCTCTGACCATGAATACAAATAATAGTGTTTGGACTCGCAACATTTGTAGCCATATGATAATTGTAGGAGCCGTTGGTAGAAAACAAATAATAATCAAATAAAAAATTGACTATTATTTTCTGGAAAGAAGGGAAGAAAATTTGAAGAAAATTGGCTAGTGTTTGGTGTTGGGTTTTTGCAAGAGTCAAGTGTGCACTCTTTCCTTAAAACCTTATTTGCCACCTCCCGCAGATGCTAGGAGCGTTGTGGCCTAGGCTTCCCAGGATAAAACTTGCTATGATCCAATGTTTGAGCATTCAAACAAAGGATCCGGCAAGCAAGACAATGGCTATGAACACAGTATAGCTAAAGGAAGAGTAGAAGCAGAGATTTTTGAAGCTGGAAAAGTATACTTTCGTGCTGTGTAAAGCTATGTGTAAAACTCTACTGCCTCTACCCTCTCTTATATAGGGTTGAAGGAGCCAATAGCCTTTATTATGGCAATTAAAAATGACATTAAAGCTGCCTCCCAACAGCTATAACAGCAGGCCACTACCTGGGAATTGAATTCAGAATTCAAAATTGGAATTAATAGACAATTAATTCCGTAACAGATGAATTCAATCCTCTCAACAGTCAGAACTTTTGGGTTCCTGACCGTTAGCGTACAGGGTTCGGTCTCAACTTTCGACCTCATCCAGTTTCGGCCCTGTTGCACCTTTCGTGGACTCTGTTGCACGAGAGTTGTGCTCTCTTGTAGCACGAGAGTAGGTGTGCTCTCAGTTCGGTTCTGGCCGAACCCGAACCAAGTGGGGAAAATGATACCGAAGTTTTGCATAACTTAGCCCGCAAGGCCAGCCAATTTCCGGACGACATTCGTGCCCCCAGGTGCCGGCGCACACGAGCTCGGGCTTGAATCAAGCCTTTTTCAATCTCTGCTAGTTGGAATTTGATTTGCACCCCCCCCCCCCCCCGCGAGAGAGCCTCTATGCTATACAATTCTACAAGCTTCAAAAGAGCTCTTGTATATAAGGGGGGAAAATCTTCATTCCAAAGCAATGTGGGACAAAAGCTCACTTTTTCCCTTCATTTTCCAACTCAAATGGGTCTACTTTGAGAATCAATATCTCATTCACCCATTATCCGTTTTGAGCGTACAATATATCGATCTCTTCGTCTCACTACGAAGAATCCGAATCCACTTTAACCCGACCCAAATCGGAAGTGGACCCCACTGATAATTGTACCACAAAATAGCCACTTAACATGCCATTTTATGCCATTTTAAGCTATTTTTTCCAACAATAATAGCTGACAAGAGGTTTGACCAGTTTAATGAGCTTCAATTCGATGACTGCAGCCCTGTACTTGGGTTTCATGTCCCGAATGTATATGAGTGGTCAATTGGAAATCTCAATTGTGTTGACGCAAAAGAGAAGATATGTGGCCCCAATGCTGACTGCGTCAACTCACCTGTTCGCGGTACAAGATATGTGTGTAAATGTCGTACAGGTTATCGAGGAAACCCATTCTTGCTTGATGGATGCCAAGGTAATTTATTGCTATTGTCATCCTCTTCGATCTCTAGCTAATCTCTACTTTATTCAGAAATTAAATGGTATATAAAGATATATAGTTGAAGCTCAATCGAGTAAACTCATTCTGGTTGATTTACCCCATAATGGACACCCATATATATATATATATATATATATATATATATATATATATATATATATATATATATATATATATATATATATATATATATATTTATATATATATATATAGGGTTGCATTCACATGCAAACCCCCTTAAAATATAAACGTGTGGACAAATATGGGCCATAGGATTTGAGTAGATTAACTGATTTGATTTAAGGGAATAAAAATATTAGACAATCTTAATTAATGATTAGAGGGGCAGTTAAGACAATATGCAATTAGGCTAATTACGGGTAAGAATTAAAATCTGATATGCATCCTAAATTAAAAAATAACAATTATGGTAGGACTCCTTTTTTTAAAAAAATATTTATGGTAGGATTAAAAGACATAATAGATGCCGCAACACCCAACAACGGAAAACCACCCCACGCAAACACCCTAGACGAACGGAATTCTACGGCTTTTGATATTTTATGAACAAGCATGGTGTACTGTGTGTGCGCATTAGTTTTTAGGTGTGTGCACGGCAAGCTCTACAGAAGAGGTTGATATTTTATGAACAAGCTTGGTGTACTGTGTGTGCGCATTAATTTTTAGGTGTGTGCACGGATAGTTCTACAGAAGAACACACTTAGTTCTGAAAATGCTTGTATAGTATTGTGTCATTATGTTTTTATAGTGTGTGCACGGCTAGTTTATTGGAGTTTCATGTATGCTTTAACAAAAGACTGCGATAAACGTTTAATAGTGAAGCAAAAAAATGATGGAATCAGGTAAGCAATTCAGACTGTTTATCACCGTTGTTGCGATGTGTTATTGTATACACTTTAACAAATAAATTATTCGTTTACCGTGATATATGGAAAATGGGATGGAAAAACAAACATGGGGGGTGAGGAATGGGGAGGGGGGGGGGGGTATGTGGGAGGTCAGCCAGTTTGCACCTCTAGAACGGGAATAATGAGGCTAAGATGCTTCACCATTCAACATTGTGAGATGCGTAGGGGAAAGAGGCATACCACAGTAACTGGCAGTGCACCCATTCATATCCATATGTGCACACATGTAACACCACATTATACTGTGTGCGTAAGCGTAGGTAGTTGTGTGCATTGATTTTCATAAATGGTAATTAACCTAGGGGTTCCAGTAGAGATGAACTCACGTGCATACATGAGCATACTTGTGTGTACACGACTAATAATTATTACATTTGCAATAGTTTAAATTGAGATAATTTAAGTCTTATGTAAATGTGGTCACCAATTATGTTTATTTTTATGTGGAAACCATACACGTGTTTATAAAAGAAGTGCATACAGTTTTCCGAGATTGTGCACACTGTGAAATAGGGGATCACATGTGTGCAAGACTGGGATTCAGCCAGTGCACACCCACTAAGTTCAGACATAATGCATGTCGGACTATGAATATATTAAATGATTTATCGCTGCACTACATAAATATCTGCACATGTATGCACACATATCCCACCGCGGGTTGAAACCTCACATTATTTGCCCTTAATTTAATTTGGTGCACATAGTTCCATATGCTCTTGCACACAATTTAACGAATAGTGTGCAAATAAAAAAGATACGGTGTGCACACAGTTTGCTAACACAAACATCAACTGCAAAGGAAAAAAATTAACCCGAGGACACACACGGGGATACGAGCACACGCGTACTGAACATTGAGCACTTATGATCCAACTCTAAAAAATGGGAATACTTGATAAGTGTAGAGCTAAGGAACTAATAAAGAATAACACACCAAAAATTATTATTCTGAACACGGGCATGTAACAAACTCTAAGTCTGAGCAAAATTATATAATGTGGTTATAAAAGGGTGTGGCAGCCAAAAAATCCACACTAAAGTGGGGAAAGATTGTAGCTGAAATGGGCACTAAGCTCATAGTCGGGGGCATTCCACAACGGGTCTTGTTGGAGCCTTGCAAGGAACGCCAAAGGTGGAGAAACAAAATCATCATCACTATCACAACTCGGCGATTGGTGATCCACCAGGTTCAGAATGTAATACCTTAGACTTCTTACCTGAAATCACCGAAGAAAAAATGACAAAAAAACCCCCAAAAAAAACATATAATTCAGCAAAAAACATGATTGCACATATCTGAACCCCAACATGCACTTTCGAAGAACATAAAGTGCACACATTCGCACAAACAAATGCACCCACCAAGGAATGCATGAGAAGCAGTTTCAATTCCTAAACTTAAATATGCATATATCATATATGATGCATAGAATGCATTTGTCCTATAAAAGATGCATGTCTTGAAATTAATAATAAAGAAGGATTAGTGACTAACAGGTTTCCTACAAAAAAAAAAAAAAAAAAAAAAAAAAAGTGACTAAGAGGTTCAGATTAGGTGAATTATTTGGTTAAGCATAGATTTAGTATTTGCTAATTTAGTATTGTTGTTGACAGTAAAAGAAATGGCCACCAGCGTGAGGCTATTAGTGTTCACAAGTTTCACAACACTAACTACTATTATAAACAAAGAATCAACTAATTATTAAAAAAAAAAAAAATAGCAACAAACCACAAAAAGTACCACTCCATCTCTAATTTACATGAAACGCAATAAAAAATTACAGAATGTACAAAATCAAATGCAAAGCTAATAAACCATCAAAATGCACTACCCATTTGGAGAAAAAGAACCCCTAACCGGCGCGCAACAAAAAATAACTGAAGAAAAAAAAAACAGACCAAAAACCCAAAGACTAAAACCCTAAACTGTCAAAACAAACCATCAAAATGCACTACCCGTTTGGAGAAAAAGACCCCCAAACCAGAGCACAGAAAAAAACAATTGAAGGAAGAAGAAGAAAAAAAAAAACCAGAATCCCAAAGACGAACACCCTAAACTGGCAAAATTCCCAAAATCGTGACTAACACGGGAACCCCTGCCGTCCGACCAATGAACCACCACCACCCCTCCCTCCCCACCCCCCCCCCCCCCACACACACACACAACTCGCCTAAGATGGAAACACACATCCATAACCACCCCCAACAAACGGTCACCGCAACACAAAGGATAAAAACAATCAAAAAACTCAAAAATGACAAAATGGGGAAAACAAATACCTCGACCTACACCCTGAGTTGGTGATCCCCGGCGCTTGGCTCCATTGCAGCCCCCACCGACGACCATCGTCCACTGATGATGAAGAAGACGAATGGAACGGCGTGGGAGAGCCTTCATCCAACGTACGGTACACAGAGAGAGATCAGGAAAGGAATCCTAACCGATGTGCGTTATCGAATTCCTAGAATTTGATCCTATTAAAACAATAGTAAAAACCCAAAATTACCCCTCCTAACGTAAAAACAGGCGCATAGTGAATTAAAATTCTCATTAATAATTAAATCAATCTTTTTCCATCCAATTCCAAAATCTAATGATTCTAATCAATCCACACGTTTGTATTTTAAGGACGGTTTGTATTTGAATATAATCCTCTATATATATATATATATATATATATATATATATATATATATATATACCGCACAAACATACTTCATAGCTACAGTAGTATATTAAATATTTATATACATTTGAATGGTTACATACATTTATCATAAAATATGCATAACTAACAAACATGTACGTACATATAAACATCACTAGATAGCCGTTGTGAGTTTCCTTTATCACCCAAAGATAGTGTAGAAGCTAGCTTGTCATATCATTTAATTTAATTGAGAAATTAATTAGTAATGGTTATCTTTTGGCTGATTCTTAAGTTATTAACGTGTGTCAAGACCAAAAGGAAAACAAGTGCACAAAGGATGCAGATTGTGTAAATATTCCAGGCAGCTACCATTGCATTTGTGGACAAGGCTACATCACTCGTTCCGATGAATCCGGTGATCCACATGAAATGCATATTTTGATCAAGATCATTTGTTTAGGTATGGATACAAATAAATAAATATTAAAATTTAGAAGCCACAACGATATATAGTATGTATATTTATCTATCTATCTATCTTTAATCCAAAATTATTATTGAATTAAATGACATAATTTTTCCACAATCAGGTGTTGGAGTGAGCATAGGTGTTCTATTCCTTGTGCTCATTGCTTTCTGGCTTAAACGTAGGCATGTTCAGAATGAGAACAATTGAAAAAATTCTTCAAGATGAACGGTGGCTTCTTAGCTTGTTGGAAAAAGGAAAAGAAGCAACGGTGAATGCAAGGAAGGAGATTTTGTTTTAAGAGTAAAAGACATTTTTGGTCCTAGACTTATAGTGGCTTGGACAATTTTAGTCCTTTATAAAAAAATTTGTCATTTTATGGACAGAGTTATTGTGGCGAGGACATTTTTGGTCCTCCGTCTATATTTTTGTTAGATAACCGTCTGAGAGAGGGGTAATTACGTCAATTTAGGCTATCTCCTTCTATCTATTATATCTATGTGTGTTTTGTTTTCTTCTCGGTCATAATTCGAAGGAGTCGGAGAGTCCAAGTTGCAGTAAAGGCATGATTGTGGGCAGAGCATTTCGTAGTGCAAAACTACAAATAAATGAGGGTCAGAGTAAAGGTATGGTTGTGGGACCAAAATCGTCCATCTCACAATAAAGAGATAGCCTAAATTGACGTAATTGCCCCTCTCTCATACGGTTATCTAACAGAAATATAGACGGAGGACCAAAAATGTCCTCGCCACAATAACTCTGTCCATAAAATGGCAAATTTTTTTATAAAAGACTAAAATTGTCCAAGCCACTATAAGTCTAGGACCAAAAATGTCTTTTACTCTTGTTTTAAATAACAGTATCGATAGATTGTAGTACCAATAATATTGTTGAATCCTCTATTATAATTGTGACACCCTGTAAATCCAAATTCTATTTAAGGATTAATTAGATAATTAATCCTAGCTTAATTGATAATTTATTCCTAAAATCCTGAAAATTCAATAGTCGGAGGACTAGAAATTGACTAGTCAATCCAAGTCAATGGGTTGTACTCTATGCTTTATGAATTGTTCCCTTGTATCCTTACACTTCCCACTTTAGTAAGGGTAAAGAAGACTTTTCACCTTATGTTTGTGTCCCAAGCTAACCTAGAGTCATCTTTCATTTCTTTCCCTAACACCCTAAACACAAAAGCTCCTCCTACTCTCTAGAAAATTGTTAGCTTCTTCTTCAAGCCAAGTTTGGGCAATCCAAGATTCTTCAAGTTGGTCTCCAAGATTCGAAATTTCTTAAGCTTGAGCATATAGGATGGTAAGATCCTTGGTCATTTAGTGTTTTTAGTACCTTTTTAGGTGTCTTTTTTCTAAAGGTGGTATCTTTGTTGTCTTTTGGTGTGTTTATGAAGTTGAAGTTGAAGAAGAACCTTAATAGAAGCTTGTAAGGGTGTGATAAGTGAAGTTGTAGGCTACAAGAGGTAACCTATGCTTTACAAAATCTATTTTCTTACCTATATGATGATTTCTTGACTTCTACTTGTGATTTTTGCTATGAAATGTGAGATTTGATGCATTGTCTTGTGGGAATGCATATCTAGAGCTTGTTATTAGGGTTCTTGTATGCCATTGCTTGTCTATTTCTTTGATTCAAGTCATATTGTTGTATTTTGTGAGATTTTGGGTGTTTTGGACTTGAATTTGGACTTGGTGTTGAAAATCCCCGAAGGGATTATTTTGGTACAAGGTCGGTACCCGCGGGCGGAACGGCGGGCAGTGGCCTACCCGCCACCCCACCCGTGGGGTACAAGCGAGGTGTGGCCTCGTACCCGCGGGTGGTTGTCCACCCGTGGCCCCACCCGCGGGGAACAAATATGGGTTGCTTTGGGGATTTGTTCCCCGTGATTCTTTTGACTCGGTAATTGATGTTTTGACTTCCCGATGTTGTTTTGTTGGGCTATTTGAGTGTCTTCTTGATGTTTTGTATGTCTAGAACGTATGGTAGGAATCCATGTAGGATTTGGTGTCTTGAATCGTGCTAAGTGTTCAACCTTGTGATTCGTTGAACCATGATGAGTCTTGTATGTTCTTTGGAACTATGTTTTGTTTACCCGCTTGATAAGCATGCTAGTTTGATGTTGAAATGCTAGTGTGTGTGGTTTGTTCTTTCCTACTGTGGATGATAACTTGTGTTGATCATCGTTGGAGTCAGATTGTAATCGTTCCTTGTTGAGTATGGTTTCATATCTTTATTGTGATCCATTGATTGATTCCTGTGATGATGTGTGTGTATTGGCTGTACCTGGATTGCACGGTTAATGGTATGGGACATTAATCACCAATGTACATATGTGGTCCTTGTGGTGGCCATGAAATGATATTGGAGTTGTAATCTGGGCTTCAGGCTCATATGCTGGCGGTTGTGTGATTGAAATGAACGGTACCCTCGTGTACTATGTGTTGGCGGAAATGTTGGAAATCGTTGACGGGGGAACGACGGTTCCCAGAGGCATAAGGTTGGACTCAGAAGTACAGGGGTTCTCGAAGGTAATGGTTGGAACTGTAATAAGGCCGGGGGTAGCCATAAGGTTGGAACTTGTGACATGAAGTGTCACTGTGGCATGTAGTTGCCAATGTGTGATTGTCTATCCTTTTCTGATGAGCATGTCGAGTGGTATTCTACTTTGTGATCAGTAGAATACACCTCGAATTGTACTTGTACTGTTGTTGTCCTTATCTTGATGTTTTCTACTTTGTGATCAGTAGATTACATCTTGATCCGTGTTTGAGTTGTACTGTTGTTGTTCTTGTCTTGATGTGTCTTGGGATGTTGATTTCCCTTGTTTTTTTTTAGAGTGAAATAGAGTCTTTGCAGTTGACTTCTCTCTATGGCTTTGAACTAATATATACTGTATTCCGTTTCGAAAATGATTTTGTATTATACTATCTATATATGCTACTTAACGCGTATTGATGGGTTACCAGCAATATTCGCTGACCGGGCGTCGTCCCCTTTCTTTATGTGCTTTACAGGTCCTGAGTAGACATGGCGAGAGCGTTAGCCGTTGGTAGTTTAGCTCCCTTGAACAATGTAGCTAGTGTTTTGTCATGTGTGCCACAGTTGTTTGATAAAATAGATTGATGGTTTTATAATTGCCTGTGCATTCACGTTGGGGTGAATGTGGGATAACACTCCTTGGTCTTTCCATGTTTTTATATTAGACTTCCAATGTTCTTACGTTTTATGATATATGTTAGTTACCTTACCTTACGTATTTAAGTTTTAAAATGGCATGAAAAATCGGGGGTGTTACAATAATAAAGCAGAAGCTTTTTGGAAAATAAAAATAGGAATAAACTTCCCGTTTAATTAGGAAGAGAAAAGAAGAGATTCACGGTCAGTATTGTTTATTATTCATTTAATATGGTAATGGTTTATATTCCCAAAGTTCAACTCAAATCTGATTAATATGGAAGTACTATTCAGCCACTTGGCATTTCCCATAAACGATTTCAATTTCCAGAGAACGATTGGCATTACCAATGTAAAGGTTAACAATTAAAGTGTTTAACCTTATTAGGGGCAGAAACTGATTAAAGATTCAGTTTAGTTAGTTAAGAAGCAGTTTTGTAAATCCGTTAGTTAGTTCCCTCATATTAGAAAGCTATATAGACAAGATAGGAAGGGCGGGTGTTGTTGTAAACAGAAGTTCAAAACAGTCAATGTAGCAGTTCCTTTTTTTGAATTCGACTCTCTTCTTTCTTCGTGTTATGGTATCAGAGCCATGAGGATTATGGCTTGGACTGGAAACACAAGCGCGAATAGACCTCAGGAGGTTCATCCGGCTCGGACAACGACAGCCCCCACTGCGACAGCTCCTCGGATCAATACACCCTTTGATCCAAATGATCTAGCAAGCCCATTCTTCCTGCATCCGAATGAGAATCCCTCCTTGATTCTAGTCTCTGCAGTTCTTGATGGGCGGAATTAACCATTCCTGGGACAGGGCGATTGAAATGACTTTGCTCTCGAAGAACAAGCTAGGGTTTGTAGATGGAACCATAGCAGTGCCGGATATCAATGATGTCAAGTTTCCTTACTGGAAGAGGTGCAATAACATGGTATCAACTTGGTTGATGCGCTTCCTTTCTTCCGAAATTGCACAGACCATCCTCTGAGTAGGAACTGCAGAAAGAATTTGTAAGACATTGAAGTCTCGATTTAGTGAGACTGACATATTTCGAATCTCAGACCTGCACGCCGAGATTCATCAAATTCGACAGGGAGACCTCAGCGTAGGAGCATACTTTGCAAAATTGAAGGTTCTATGGGATGAGTTGTAGGTCATAAGACCATTGCCCACTTGCAGTTGTGCACGGAGATGCAATTGTGGATTACTAGAGAAATTGCAACTCTACCTTGATAGTGACAATCTATCCATTTTCTTGAGAGGATTCAATGATAGCTATGTTTCTATTCAATCACAAATTATGATGATGAAACCCCTACCCACTTTTGATGAAGCCTTCTTGATAATTCAACAGCAGGAGAGGAGACTCAACAATGGGATTTTAGGCTCTTTAGCCCAGCCAACAGACAATCAAAATGCAGAGAGCGTGTTCTTGAGTCAAGCAACAAGTGGTAATTCAGGTTCTAAAAAGTTCTATTCTAATGGGAACAAGAAACCTGTTTGCACTCATTGTGGATTTAATGGACACACAGCTGAAAAATGTTACAAAAAACATGGGTACCCTCCCGGTTGGAGGCCAAGAAGTAGGAATGCAGGGGCAGCCAATCAGGTTCAACTAGCCAATCAAACTCCTGCAGAAGACACCATCTCACTATCTCAAAGTGAGTACATGATGCTCAAACAGCTGCTGCAGAAAGAGAACACCACTCAGAACTCACCATTGGATATGGGAATTACATCTCAACCACAGGCCAACATAATCTCTGCAAACTTTGTCCCTAATGCTCAACTTGAAGGTACCCTTCTATCACCTCCTAATCATAGTAAAATACCATGGATCTTGGATAGTGGGGCTACCCATCACATTGTTTGTAGTCACCACAGGATGACAGAAGTCAAGAAAGCCCAAGGGATGTATGTTGAGCTCCCTAATGGCAGTAAAACTGCCATCACACACATAGGAACAATCCTTGTGTCAAATGAACTCATTTTGCAGAATGTATTTTGTGTGCCTGAATTCCATTATAATTTGGTATCAGTCAGTGAGCTGATCAGAAGTTCCAAATGTCAATTGTTGTTATATTCTGATACATGCATCATACAGGATCAAGTTGGGAAGATGATTGGAATGGCTAAGTTGGAAAGGGGTTTGTACCACTTGATGCAGCCTGAGTTTTTTGTTTCACTAGAAAGGTCACAGAGTATAAGAGTCAATGTTTGTAATACTAGTAGTAGGTTGTGGCATATGAGATTAGGGCACACCTCTTACTCTAAAATGAGAATGCTAAAATTGTTGAATTCTGATGTTAAATCAAATAAAGAGATCCCTTGTGATATATGTCATTTGGCAAAGCAAAAAAGATTACCATTTCCAGTGAGTACTACTGCTTCTATTGCATGTTTTGATCTTGTTCATGCTGACATTTGGGGACCATATAGTGTGAAAACCATATATGGCCATCAATATTTTTTGACTATTGTAGATGACTACAGTAGGCTAACTCGAGTATTTATGATGAGGGGCAAGTATGAAGTCAGGGATCTCATTCAAGGGTTTTGTGCTCTAATCTCCACACAATTTGGGAAGGACATTAAGTGTATCAGAACAGACAATGGGTAGGAATTTAGAATGGCTAAGTTTTACCAAGAAAAGGAATCATCCATCAAACCTTATGTGCCTACACTCCACAACAAAACAGTGTGGTAGAGAGGAAACATGGGCATATTTTATGTGTTGCAAGGGCCTTAAGATTTCAAGCAGGGCTAACTGAATGTTTTTGGGGTGACTGTATCCTACAAGCAGTCTATATCATCAATAGACTGCCTTCAGATGTTTTGGAAGGAAGGATACCACATCAGATTCTTTTTGGAAAACCTCATATGTTCAGCCACCTTAAGACCTTTGGTTGCTTGGCCTATGCTGTTAATCTCAATGGATATAAACCCAAATTTGCCCCAAGAGCCAGAAAATGCATGTTCTTGGGATATCCTAATGGAGTGAAGGGATATAAGATGTATGATATGCAAACAAGGGAAGTATTTGTGTCTAGGGATGTGATATTTTATGAAAAAGTTTTCCCCCATGGCTCACAGCATGCTTCAGACACTCAGATAACCAGATCAGTTTCCATTTTGCCAATTGCCCCACATCTAACAGATGACCCTTTACCAAAACACATCCTAAGCAACCAAACTGCATATTCCCAACCTGATGACTTTATAGCATATCACAGGTCTGATGCCCTCCCAACAGATCACAATCAACTTATTGTAAATGAGAGCCAAGCTGAAACACAACCACAGCAAGTCAGGAGTTCCACCAGGCAGGTGTCTAGACCACACTACCTTCAAGATTATGACTGCGAATTTCCCAAAACAAGGACATCTCCTCATATCCTATCTACTGTGTTATCCTATGACAAGCTTTCACCAAGATTTAAAGCTTTCTCTTTGAATGTTCTAAATGCAGTAGAGCCTAAATCCTACAATGTGGCTATTCAGCATGATTGCTGGAAGTTGGCTATGCAAGCAGAAATAGATGCCCTCCAGACCAACAATACTTGGGAATTTACAAATCTTCCTCCCACCAAGCAAGCCATAGGATGTAAGTGGGTATACAAAGTCAAGCATAAATCAGATGGGACAGTGGAGAGATGTAAAGCTAGACTAGTGGCAAAAGGCTACACTCAAACTTGTGGATTGGACTACATTGATACTTTCAATCCAGTTGCAAAATTTACTTCTATAAGAACCCTTCTTGCTGTTGCAGCTGCAAAAGGATGGGAATTACATCAACTAGATGTTAATAATGCTTTCCTCCATGGTGATCTTCATGAAGAGGTATATATGCATCTTCCTCCAGGTTTTACTGCACAATACCCATGGCAGGTTAACCAAATCCCTTTATAGGCTAAAACAAGCTAGCATGCAATGGAACTCAAAGCTTACAAATGAGTTGACTACTTTGGGATTTAAACAAGTTATGTGTGATAATTCTTTGTTCACAAGGGGCACTGGTACTAAGTTTGTGGCATTACTTGTGTATGTGGATGATGTTATACTGGCAAGCAGTGATGGGAACCAAATTCAACAGATCAAAAATCATCTACACTCTACATTTTAGATCAAAGACTTAGGGAACTTAAAGTTCTTCCTAGTTCTTGAAGTTGCAAGGACACATAAAGGGATTGCTATCAACCAGAGAAAGTATGCTCTTGACTTGCTATCAGAAACAGGTTTTCTAACCAGCAAGCCCATGAAAGCTTCCATGTTGCAGTCAACAAAACTGAGCCTAGACATTGGCACACCATTGGAGGATAACAGTCAGTACAGAAAACTAGTTAGGAAAACTACTATATTTTACCATTACAAGGCCAGACATATGCTTTGCTGTCCAACAATTATCTCAATTCCTAGACAAGCCTACCACTGTTCATATGCAAGCAGTTCATAGAGTATTGAGGTATGTCAAGAGCTGCCCAGACCAAGGATTGTTCTTTCTAGCCACATCCACTCTCAAACTAAGAGGATTTGCTGATTCAGATTGGGCTGCCTGCCCTGACACTCGACGTTCTGTAACTGGCTTCTGTATGTTCTTAGGGGATGCTTTGATCTCTTGGAAGTCAAAGAAACAAGGCACAATTTCCAGATCATCCTCAAAAGCAGAATACAGAGCCATGGCTGTTGCTGCTTGTGAAATTCAGTGGTTGACTTTCTTACTTGAGATATTGGAAGTAAAACTAGAAAGACCAGCTGTGTTGTACTCTGACAGCAAGTCAGCAATAGCTATTGCTGAAAATTCGGTTTTCCACGAACGCACAAAACATGTAGAAATTGATTGTCATCTCATAAGGGAAAAGATTCAAAAAGGCATCATCCAGCTGCTCCACATCTCTACTGACAATCAGAGTGCTGATATCCTAACCAAACCTCTACAACCTTTGCCCTTTCAAAAGTTTGTCTCCAAGCTGGGGATTCATTCCATATACACTCCAGCTTGCGGAGGGGGGGGGGGGGGGTATTAGGGACAGTAACTGATTAAAGATTTAGTTTAGTTAGTTAAGAAGCAGTTTTGTAAATCTGTTAGTTAGTTCCCTCCTATTAGAAAGCTATATAGACAAGATAGGAAGGGCTGGTGTTGTTGTTGTAAACAGAAGTTCAAAATAGTCAATGTAACAGTTCCTTTTTTCAATTCGACTCTCTTCTTTCTTCGTGTTAAACCTACTTATAAATACACCACTTTGTTTCAAATACAAACTCCTCAACTATAATTCAACATCAGAATTGCAATCATCTACAGGAATACAACAATCACTGCTGGAAATTATGGAATTTTCGACCACCTGAAAGTGATCTTAAATCAAGTTGAAAGAAAAAAGTGGTCGGAAATAGCAACAAAGGTTTTTCCGGATACCAAAAGTGGTGGGAACAAGGCTTACGACTTGATTTAAGATCACTTTTAGGTGGTCAGAAATTCCATAATTTTCAGTAATGAATGCTTCGACTACAACTGCACAAGAACTCAGTTCTAATGTATTGCCTCTACATGCTTGGGCGTGAAATCTCACCATAGAATACAGGAGTGCAATTCGAGTCCGAGTTCTCCATACATACCAGATACCCAGAACGGAAAGATCAATCAAATGTCAAGAAGTCATATTCCATGACTCAGAGGTATGTTTTCATTTTTGAGATGTTTAATTTCCAAAATACTGAAAGCACATGGTATTTTTTTTTCAGAATGCTGACAACATGCTTAGAAATAAAAACCGCTTCTTTACTAATAATTTTTATAAACAGGGAACTACTTAGATTGGATTTGCAGGATCTTTTCCAATAAAAACAGCTACAATTGCACTACTATATATTTTTTGACTTTTTTTTTTTTTTTTTTTGCAGGTCAATTGGATTTGGAGGTTATATTCCATCGTTTACACCTTTAGGATGTAGTTGATTGCAGGGGTGGTTGAGACATGTTGAAGGAGTAGATAGTCATTTAGTAGTTTGAACATTGCTGTCAATGTATTTTGGTGTGAAGAGACTAATAGTTTTTGGTTTTTAGTTTTTGTTCTGATAGGGTCAAGAGGGGTTTTATACTAATAAATTAAAAACTGATTATCCGCCTCAAGGCCTAAGTATGCTTGCGTGCATTACTATTGATAGGGATATACGCCCGGGGTCTAGGATGTACGCCCGAGATCCGAGTGTCCCAGGACCGGGTCGCTACCCGACCCTCGCAGCTGAGTCATTTGGCCCACCCCGAGCGGGAGCGACCGGGAAAAACTTGGCAATGCCCCGGGCAGAGAGGTGCCTCCGGGAAACCTCCGAGAGGCGGTCGGCCCGCCGAGTGATGCTGGCCGGAGGCCGGTTGGTAAGGCTCGGCTGAAGGAAAAGGAGTCAGATCCTAGGCGCCGCGTGGCAGGCGGCCACACGGCCACAGGTAACACCTGGTGCATGCTCACCACGTGTCCAACATGCCGGAGGCCCGGCGCCACCCACTTTTGGACCCTATAAATAGCGCATTAAATGCTCTGTGAAAGGGACTTTGGACGGGGCAAGACTGGAGCTTCCCGACCCACGGGAGAGATCTAAGCTTTGCTCATAACCATATAAGTATACCACTCTGTATAAACAGTATCATTTGGCGCCGTCTGTGGGGATCAAACTGAAAGCCGCTCGGCAAACACCAGACCGATCCTGAAAATGTTTCCATTCATGGACTTCAATAACGATGCGAAAGCCGAAGAGAGCTCATCGGACCTCCGATCACAGATGAATCCGCGGATGGACCTCAATACACCACCGGGCAGGGAGATGACCCCGGACCCGGTTAACTTCATCTAGCCAGGAGTAGCATTCCCCGGCATCCCCGGACAAATGCCACTCCAATACCCAATGTATGCACCCGAGATGTTTGATCCGGCGTACCCGTATTGGCAAAGCCCACAACGCTTCTTCGGAGCCCAATACCAATACCCACCAGGCCCGGGCGCCTATCAACCCTACATGCCCATGCCCGTGCCGAACGTGCCGATGCCAATGTCGAATGTGCCCGAGCCGGGCCAGTCAGTAGCGTCAGCGTCAGCAGCGGCACCAGAGCTCCGCCGAGCCCAGTCCGAGCGTCGGCCTGCCCGGTCGAGGCTAGGACCCGGAGCAGCTCACGAGCGGGGTGCTGAAGAAGTCCCCGCGCG
This sequence comes from Ipomoea nil, assembly GCF_001879475.1. NCBI lineage: Eukaryota > Viridiplantae > Streptophyta > Magnoliopsida > Solanales > Convolvulaceae > Ipomoea > Ipomoea nil. The sequence continues at coordinate 58,283 of NW_017618983.1, read as the reverse complement.
CGTGAGCGCTTTCGTTCGTCTCCAGCCGTCTGTACATTAGCGAGTCGGAGCCCAGCAAGATGTGGAGGAATCTGTAAACCTCCCAGTGCCCCGACAAGAAGCGTCCGGAGAGGTCAGCAGCTGCCGGTCTAGGAGAATGGCTCGACGGGCTGCTGACCGAGAGGATCCGCAGAACGAAGCTAAGGGTCTATTGCAGCAAGTCCGGGAGGAATTTAGTAGATGGAGGCGTGAGCATGGCCACCGGTCGTCCGAACCTGAAGCGCCCCTACTGCGCAACCCCTTCACGGCAGATATAATGAGCCTCCCCTACCCTCACGACTTGCGAATACCGGGGAGTAAAGGCTACGACGGAAAAACCGACCCGGAAGAACACATTAACTCCTACTATGGAAACATGCTGATGATGGGAGTAACCGATGCAGTAATGTGTCGAGCGTTTTATTCAACCTTGACAGGGAGGGCAGTAGACTGGTTCAAAACATTGGAGCCCGGTTCGATTGCCTGTTTTGCGGAGTTGGCGAAAAGTTTCGTGCACAAATTCGCCACCTCCAAAGTAGTCCGGAAGCACTTCACCTACCTGGAAAAGGCCAAAAAACTGGAAGGCGAGTCTCTGACGGACTTCCTCGTCAAATGGAAGGCAGCGATCGGCGAGGTCGAACCCCTCGACGACCGGACAGCGACCAACGTGTTGCATTCCAACTTGCGTGCTGGGGCCCTATACCAGGAATTCATCCTACACCCTCCAACTACCTACGATGAGGCAATCCAAAGGGTAACTGACTACGCTAATGCTGGTGAAGCCAATTTCGCCAAGCGCCAACAAGAGGCCGGTAGCAGCCGAAAACCGCAGGGCCGACAGGAGGACGGGAGGTCGGATGGCAGATCCGGCCGAGGGCGAGGAAGAGTACCCGACTTTACCCCCTTGAACAGACCGGCAGTCGATGTCCTTCGATTTGCCCAGTCCTGCAACATGATCCAGCTGCCGGAACCGCAGCGCGAGGGTCGCGACAAGACAAAGTATTGCGCGTACAATCGCAGCAAAGGGCATGAAACGGAAGACTGCACGACCCTTAGGCAAGTCATAGAGGAGTTGTTACGATCGGGAAAGCTCACTGAGTTCACCAACAAAAAGGACGAGAAAAAATCGTCTTGGAAAAACCCGTTCAAAAAATCGAATAATAACAAAAAAGACAAAGATCACGACCGGGACACCGAGCCCCGACAGTCGACTGGAAAACAGGTCATCCACGTCATATTTGGTGGCCCGGAGGGAAGTTCCAATGCCCGGGAGAAACTCCAAATCGGACTGATAGGATCAGAGCCTAATGAGAAGAGACAAAAGATAGAACCAATCACGTTTACCCCGAGCGATATGCCCGAGGGAGAGGATTGCAACACTGAAGCATTAGTCGTCACAATAGACATTATGGGGATCGACGTCCAACGTGTCATGGTGGACACGGGCAGCAGCGTGAATGTCTTGTACATGGACGTCTTCCAGAAGCTAAAGTTAGAACCGATCGAGTTAACACCCATCGGGACTCCCTTATCTGGATTCACTGGTGATACTATCCATCCGGAGGGAAAGATAACATTGCCGGTAGAAATGGGCAGCCGACCCCGGACGATCAAAACCATGATGGAATTCATCGTCGTCAACCTTCGATGCGTCCACAACGCTATCTTAGGGAGACCGGCGATTGTATCGATCGGAGGAATTATCTCCACGCCTCATTTATGCATGAAATTCCCGACCCCCGAAGGAGTAGGGGTTGTCCGAGGAGACGTTCGATCAGCCCAGAAGTGCTACCAAAAGGCAACCGGCAGAAAGGAGGCCTGGAACTCCCAAGTAAACTCAATCTCCAAGAAAGCGGAAGCTGAAAGGAAATAACAGCGGGAACCATCGGATGAGGTCGAAGAGATTCCCGTAGAAGCCGACCGCCCGGAAAGAATGATCCGTATTGGGCGGCAGCTCCCCCCGGCGATCAGGGAAGCCGTCTTATTCGTACTAAGAGAGTTCTCGGACATCTTTGCATGGGGACCGGAGGACATGCCAGGAGTAGACCGGGCAGTGATATGCCACCGATTGGCTGTCAGTCCGACAGCACGACCGGTGAAACAGAAGACAAGGCATCTCTCCAATGACCGCCGGGAATTCGTCAAAAGTGAAGTCAAAACCCTCACCGAGATCGGCCATCTCCGCCCGGTCGTTTATCCCGATTGGGTTGCCAATGTTGTTTTAGTACCCAAACCACCAACATGGCGGATGTGCATCGACTACACAGACCTGAACAAGGCATGCCCGTTAGACCCATACCCTCTACCGAGTATACACCAAATGGTCGATGACACGGCTGGTGCGGACCTCATGAGCTTCATGGACGCATTTACAGGGTACCATCAGATTTTGATGGCCGAGGAAGATGAAGCCAAAATGTCCTTCGTAACTCCGGACGGGCTCTTCTGCTATAGAGTCATGCCGTTCGGACTACGGAACGCCGGGGCCACATATCAGAGGATGATCAACGCCTTATTCGAAGGACAGCTCGGTCGAACGATGGAAGCGTATGTGGACGATATGCTCGTCAAAAGTAAAGACCGGACGGACCACGCCCGGGATCTTCGAGCATGTTTTGAGGTGATGCGCACCTACCGGTTGCGTCTAAACCCGGCAAAATGCACGTTTGTCGTACAGACCGGGAAGTTTTTGGGGTTTATGATGACGAAGAAGGGAATTGAGCCCAACCCGGCTAAGGTAAATGCTATCTTGGATATGCAACCACCCACCACAATCCGGGAAGTTCAGCAACTAACCGGAAGACTGGCCGCTCTCAATCGATTCCTATCCAAGCTAGCGGAAAAGGCTTTACCCTTCTTCAAGACACTAAGAAAGGTCAATGGATTCGTGTGGGATGAGGAGTGCCAAGCGGCATTCAAGGAATTGAAGGAATATTTAATGTCTCCGATCGTCCTCTCTAAGCCAGAACCGGGCGAAGACCTTGACCTCTACCTGGCTGCCTCTGACCGAGCTGTGAGCGATGCGCTATGCCGCACTAATTTCGACGGTGTACAACGACCGGTATATTATGTCAGCCACGCCCTTCAAGGCCCGGAGCTCAGATACTCCCGCCTCCAAAAGATGGTGCTCGCCCTCTACACGACCTCAAAGAAACTCACCCCCTATTTTCAAGGCAGAGTCATCCGAGTGCTAACCGACCAACCGATCGGAGCCGTCCTTCGCACGGCTTCTTCTTCTGGCCGCCTTGTAAAATGGGCTATGATGTTAACACAGTTTGCCATTGAGTACAAGCCTCGCTCGGCTATCAAAGGACAGGCACTAGCAGACTTCGTCGTTGAATGTACAGCCAGGGAGGCCCCAACCGCAGATCAGCAGGTTCAAGATGTTTCATGGTGGGAAGTCGCCACCGACGGATCAAGCAGTCGGAAAGGCTCCGGAGGAGGTGTTGTCATCACAAGTCCCGAAGGATTCAAAGTCTACTACGCCCTGATCTATCAGTTCTCTCCCACAAATAATGAGGCAGAGTATGAGGCCTTCGTCGCAGGATTGCAGTTTGCAAGGGACCTCGGAGCAGAAAGTGTAAGGGCTCGAACGGACTCGTCACTAGTAGTCGGGCAGGTCTTGGGAGACTTTGAAGTCAATGGCGAACGACTAGGGCGCTACCGAGACCTAGCGATCGAACGTCTAACCGCTTTCAGGACATATGCAGTCCAACATGTTCCCCGGCTAGATAACGCCGACGCTGATATCCTCTCGAAGTTGAGCGTGGAAGCACCCGAGCACATCTCTCAAGTAGCCCGGGTCCTCGTCGTACAGTACCCTTCCATCGACCACCGACAGGTCCTGCCGATCCAACCGGTCGAAGAGAATTGGATAACCGATATAATGAGATACTTAGAAGACGGTCGGCTCCCGGATGATGAGGCGAGAGCCCGAAAAGCCAAGCTCCGAGTGCCAAGGTTCCAGATACAGGAAGGCCAGCTGTATAGACGGTCGTACGGGGGCCCGCTCATGAGATGTCTATCCGGCTTTGAAGCCAAGCTAGTCATGGACGAGTTTCATGCAGGAATATGCTCGTCACACCAGGGCGGGCGATCGTTAGCTCGGCGGATAATGTTGATTGGATACTACTGGCCGTCGATACAGCTCGACTGTGAGAAGCTCACCAAAGAATGTGAGACCTGTCAAATATTTGCAAGGATGCCCGGACGACCGGCTACCTTCTACCACCCGGTCAGCACAGCCATCCCCTTTGCACGATGGGGGGTAGACATTGTTGGACCGTTTCCCCAACTATCGGGTCGACGGAAATTTATAATAGTCGCGATAGATTATTTCTCCAAGTGGGTGGAAGCGGAACCCCTCGCGACGATCACGTCACAGCAGTGTGCCCGTTTCATATGGCGAAACTTGGTTTCAAGGTTCGGGGTGCCGGTGCAGATTGTTACAGATAATGGAAGACAGTTCGAGGGCCAACACTTCAAAAACTTCCTAGCGACGATCGACACAAAATCCATCCGGTCGTCCGTAGCATACCCCCAAGGGAATGGGCAAGTGGAAAATGCTAATCGGACAATCTTAGAGGGTCTAAATAAAAAACTCCACTCAGCCGGCCGGTCATGGGCGAACGAGCTCCCGTTTGTCCTGTGGACATACCGCACCACCCCGAGAGAGGCGACCGGCGAAACGCCCTTCACTTTAGTCTATGGAGCCGAAGCACGTCTACCTGTAGAAGCATGGATTGCGAGCCCGAGGGAGAGTGGATACGTCGAAGGAGAGAACGATGCAGCCCGATCCTTAGATCTGGACTGTATCGAAGAAAGAAGAGACCTAGCGGCCAGGAGAATCGCCGACTACCAAAAAAGGATCAAAGCTGCTCGGGACGTCCGGGTACGACCGCACTACTTCCAAGTCAGGGACTACGTACTAAGAAGACGCGAAGCCAGCCAACCTCAAGAAGGAGGGAAATTGGCGCAGAACTGGGAAGGCCTATATGTGGTGTCAGCAGTAATACGCCCGGGTACCTACAAGCTCGAAACGACAACCGGCAGACAGGTTGACCGGACGTGGAACTCAGAGAATTTGGTGATGTTCCATCAGTAGAATGTCATAGGTGGAGCTGTAATTTCCTGTTTTCTTTCATTTCCCGTTTGTACCTGTTGTATTGTACTTTTCTTCCCGAGACCACATGAGTTGGCTCGAATGTTGTAATGTCATTACTTAGGTGTCTGCAATGAAAATCGTCCCTTCACCAACAAGCAAGAATCTCGCCAACATACTGCAGCCGGAACCGGCTTAAACTTCCGGCCTTTGTTGACCAAACGACCACAATGTCGCTTAAACTTCCGGCCTTTGTTGCCCAATCGACCACAATGTCGCTTAAACTTCCGGCCTTTGTTGCCCAAACGACCATAATGTCGCTTAAACTTCCGGCCTTTGTTGCCCAAACGGCCACAATGTCGCTTACACTTATGGCCTTTGTTGCCCGAACGACCACAATGTCGCTTAAACTTACAGCCTTTGTTGCCCGAACGACCACAATGTCGCTTAAACTTACGGCTTTTGTTGCCCGACGACCATAATGTCGCTTAAACTTTGTAACCCGACCGGTAATTGACCGACCGTCATAGCCGCTCGGACTCGGGGGGCTATACACGCGTTTTTCGCATCTGCCTCCCGCCTTTGCAGTCCGACCGGCAATTGACCGACCGTCATAGCCGCTCGGACTCGGGCGGCTATACACGCGTTTTTCGCGTCTGCCTCCCACCTTTGCAGTCCGACCGGCAATTGACCGACCGTCATAGCCGCTCGGACTCGGGGGGGCTATACACGCGTTTTTTGCGTCTGCCTCCCGCCTTTGCAGTCCGACCGGCAATTGACCGACCGTCATAGCCGCTCGAACTCGGGGGGCTATACACGCGTTTTTCGCGTCTGCCTCCCGCCTTTGCAGTCCGACCGGCAATTGACCGACCGTCATAGCCGCTCGGACTCGGGCGGCTATACACGCATTTTTCGCGTCTGCCTCCTGCCTTTGCAGTCCGACCGGCAATTGACCGACCGTCATAGCCGCTCGGACTCGGGGGGGCTATACACGCGTTTTTCGCGTCTGCCTCCCGCCTTTGCAATCCGACCGGCAATTGACCGACCGTCATAGCCGCTCGGACTCGGGAGGCTATACACGCATTTTTCGCGTCTGCCTCCCGCCTTTGCAGTCCGACCGGCAATTGACCGACCGTCATAGCCGCTCGGACTCGGGGGGCTATACACGCGTTTTTCGCGTCTGCCTCCCGCCTTTGCAGTCCGACCGGCAATTGACCGACCGTCATAGCCGCTCGGACTCGGGGGGCTATACACGCGTTTTTCGCGTCTGCCTCCCGCCTTTGCAGTCCGACCGGCAATTGACCGACCGTCATAACCGCTCGGACTCGGGGGGCTATACACGCGTTTTTCGCGTCTGCCTCCCACCTTTGCAGTCCGACTGGCAATTGACCGACCGTCATAGCCGCTCGGACTCGGGGGGCTATACACGCGTTTTTTGCGTCTGCCTCCCTACCTTTGCAGTCCGACCGGCAATTGACCGACAGCCATAGCCGCTCGGACTCGAGGGGCTATACACGCGTTTTTTGCGTCTGCCTCCCTACCTTTGCAGTCCGACCGGCAATTGACCGACCGCCATAGCCGCTCGGACTCGAGGGGCTATACACGCGTTTTTTGCGTCTGCCTCCCTACCTTTGCAGTCCGACCGGCAATTGACCGATCGTCGTAGCCGCTCGGACTCGAGGGGCTATACACGCGTTTTTTGCGTCTGCCTCCCTACATTTGCAGTCCGACCGGCAATTGACCGTCCGTCATAGCCGCTAGGACTCGGGGGGCTATACACGCGTTTTTCGCGTCTGCCTCCCACCTTTGCAGTCCGACCGACAATTGACCGACCGTCATAGCCGCTCGGACTCGGGGGGCCATGCATGGGCCATGATCAGACTCGGAACGACAACACTTAAAAGCATAAAAGCAAAAATCAAATGGAAGTACGCAACACAAGCCTGTTATTGAACGGCGTTTGAAAATGCCCTGCACAACGGGGCCGGGCTCCCGGACAGTGTTTACATTCATATTCAAAAAAAAAAAAACCCCCGAATGTCAGCTACTGACGGTTCAGTTCGCGGGGTCCTTCTCGGCCGCAGTGTCCTTCTCGGCTGCAGTAGAGGGCTCGGCTTCCGTCTCGGTGTAGGGCATCGGACCGGGATCGGCAACGCTTTCCGGCAGGTTGGCAAGGATCGTGTTGAGGTCGTCCCCCTCGAACACCTCCGACAGTACAGACCTCACCTCCCGGTGGGTATCTCATTGCCCGGACGCGTAGGCCCAGTTAAACCCACACCATGTCCTCGGCCACCTTGTGCTTGATGAATGCCTTGAAAAATTGCTCGGCGACCGCCGGGTCTTGACAGAGGGTGGCAGCCAAGCCCACCGGGTCCTGTAGCCGCATGCGGAGGTCCTCGGCTTCCTTCCGGACCTCGGCAGACTCCCCAATTGCCTTCTTGGCGATGACCTCGGCGAGATCCTTGTCGTCCTCGGCCGCCTTCAGTTTCTTCCGCAGCTCCCTCACCTCCCTCTTGAGGGCATCGCTCTCCGACCCACTCTTCGAGCGGTAATAGAGGGATGTAAGCACTCGGGTGAGCTGAAAAGGAGTGTGTTAGCCAAACGGATAGGGAGTGTGTTAGCCGAACGAATAAACTTAAGAATAACCCAGATGAGAAAGAACTTACCTGCACAAGGTTTTGCGCCCCGCGCTCAGAAACCTGTTCGGGGGTCCACCCGGCCATGTCGTCCTCAGCCGGGAATATAGCGCTCATCTTAGCCAGCGGATTGCCCGGAAGGTCGCCGCCCGTTAGAGAGTTCATGAGAGGGGTTAAATCCGGAGGACTCTGGCAGCGTGCCCGCTTGACTGCACCCTCCGACTCCCCCACCTTCTCCTTGCCACGCTTGCCCGTGGCCTTGATAATTTGCAAGTCCGACCCACTGCTCAGGGTCGGACCCGTCTCGTCAACCCGAGTGGTTGTGTCGAGCGGAACCGCGGTCGGGACGGAAGTCGCTGGAACGGCCGTCAAGGGCGCGTCGGGCGTCGCCACCTTCTTCCCGCCTAGGGCCGCCTTTGGCCGAGGGACTTTCACGGCTGAAGGAGCCATCTGGAAAGTGCGATCGGGCTTCATACCTGCAAGGAAGTAATGACCGGTTAGTCCCTATGAAGAATGAAAGAGGGGAAAAGCGGAAAGAAGTCCTGTCGACCGTGCAACGACCCCGGCTACAAACCTTCTTGATCGGGAGCCAGCGCGGCCAGTGGCGCTGCCACCGTCACCTCGAGGTGTTGGGGGACATACTTCTCCGGTTCGTCATACCGGGGTGGCTCGAGGCGGGCTTCCTCGTACTCGGCAGGCGACCTGAAGATGAGGAACTCGTAGTACTCGGAGGAGATCCTAGCAGCTGCGGTCTTCAAGGCCTGAGTAGGTGCGGGGCGCTTACACGCGGTGAAGTGGCGCGACCAAGATCTCTTAACCGGGATCCGCCAAGGATACTCAATCGATACACAAGAAGTTCCAAGAATTCCCCTAGGAGAAATCAAGAAAGAAGAAAGCTTCAAGAAAGACCCTTCATAGCCAAGGAATTAATTAAGGCTAAAAGGTAACCCATGTCTCAACAAAACCTATTTTCATAGCTATGATTTCCCCCTTAGGATTTCCCCATATTATTGTGTATTGATGATTTGTGATATTATTATTGATGATTGGTGAGATGATTCCATGGGTGATCTTGGTGATGAGAGGTTCTTGATAATTATGGTGTTCTTGATGATTATATGACGTTCTTGATAATTATATGGTGTTCTTGATGTTCTTAATGATTATATGAGGTTCTTGATAGTTATATGATATTCCCACCGAATCTTGATTTTGGAAGATGAATTGTGTTCTTGTTGATTTAAAAATAATTAGAACCCTAGGTTATTCGTGGAATCCGTATGGTATTATTCTTGGTATATTGGGTGGAAATTCGCATGATTGGGTGTTTATTATGTTTATAAAAGCATGATAGGTTATGTGCCATATGTTTCTTGATTTTGATCCGTTAATTATCTACGTGTGTTATCAATTGCGTTTGAAAGTGTCTAAGCATGGTTTCGGGTTCCACAAAGGTTCCCGGGGCGTTTTTGGTGAAAAAGAGTCAGTGGGGGGTAGGTGGGGGTAGGGGACCCGCCACCTACCCGCGGCCTATTTGGGCAACGCCGGCAACGGGCAGCTGCCCGCCGGGCACCCGCTGCCCGGAACAGTGCCACCGGCGGGTGACCCCTCACCCACCGGCTACCCGCTGGTTTGTACCCCACCTTGGGATTTTGGCTTCCCCGTTTGATGTCCCCCGACCCCCGTGGTGTCCCAACGGACTCCGTCTATCGTGCCTATGTCTAGTTTGATATTTCGGGTACCGTTCGTAGGTTGTATGAGTCTTATATATTGCATGCTAGCTCAATTGGTATTCCATTGACCTAGGTGAAAGAAGTATAAACCCCTTAGGATTATTCTTAGTATGTGAAGGATCACGCATAGGTTTTGTTATACGTTTTCTCCCCCTTCCCAATGTGTTAATGTGGATTGCATGTGCTTGCTATGTGTTATGTGTGCATGATACCCCAATTCGGTTGCGATCGGATTGGTTATTCCTGAGCTGCGGTTCAGAAGCTGGCTGCGGTCAGATTTACACTCTTGGGCTGCGGTCCACCGTTTGGTTGCGATCAAACGTTTCTACATGAGCTGCGGTTCATATTTCCTGGCTGCGGTCAGATGACATACTCTTGGGCTGCGGTCTACTGTTTGGTTGCGATCAGACTATGATGAGCTGCGGTTCATCGGTCGGTTGCGATCGACCCCTCCGTGTTGCGATACGGGGCAGGGTGCTGCGGGGCCGTTTCAGAGCTATATCCGCTGACCCTCATGTATAGCCATGCGATTGGTCCTGTGGCGCCAACAAAGTGTGCTATGTGACGAGATATAGATGAGTTGTTGTGACGAGTATCTTGGGGATGTGACTATGGGATTTATACTGGGAATCGTATATGTTGGATTATGATTATTAATTGTGCTTATCTTACCTGTCTTGCCTGTTGTAAACTGTATATGCTTGGTATAACTGCTGTCTGTGCTTAGCCCTATCTATTGAGTCGATCCCTGTTTTAAAAGCTAGAGTCTCGTAGGATATATCTTCATGCTTCAAATTGGTTTTCGTATATCTATATATATGTCTATATGTATCGTATTTCAACGCGTTGGAGTGGGTTACCAGCATCTCTCGCTGAACAGATATATTTGGCTTTCAGACACAGACAAGTAGATCACTGGAGCGCGCTAGAAGCTTGGGGCGTAGATTAGATAGTTTTCCCTTTCGGCCTGCGTGCCATGACTTGTATTGATACTGATTAAGGTTTTAGAATTTAGCCTGTGCACCTGAGTTCTCTAGCTCGGGTGTGGCATAACACCCCGTACTCTTGTATCGTATTTTGGGTTTTAATGAGATTCTATCATCATTATATAAGTTTTAAAATTCTTGAAAATCTGGGGTGTTACAGTTGGTATCAGAGCCTAAGTTTGACCCTAGGATAAGACTATTAAGACAGACCTTAGGACATAGACTTGAACTTTAGGTACTTAGGGACATAGGATTCGGGAATCCTAGGACGCGCAGTGAGATTGTGAAACCTAAACATAACCTCCCCCCACTTTATCCATCCCCTATCTAAAGAGAACTTTTTCCCCGCTTATCACATCGAAAGAAGAGCACCGAGCTCTAACTTAACGCTCTTATAAACATTGACCCAGAAAGACGACAGCATGGCGCTAAACAAAAGATAATCAAGGACTCCAGAACCCGCCACATACGACCCCCTGACCCAAACACTACAAAAACTAACGCAAGTCACCCAGGCACTAAGCGACGTAGCTCTTCGCAACAACAGGCCCCCGCCTCCTCCATCAAACACGAATTCAGACGTCGCCCGACAAGTTTCAAACCATCGACGACCCACGTTCTCAGGAGAAGAGGACCCCGTGATCCTGGAGGAATGGATCCGGACCCTCGACAAAATTCTCAGGTTAGTGGAATGCCCAGAAGAACGTTGCGTGGAGATAGCCTCATTCTACTTCGGACACGAGGCCAATCTTTGGTGGATCCACGAGGGTCCCGCTTACCAACAGGAACCAGGGTTCAACTGGGAAAACCTCAAAACGCGACTACAAGAACGATTCTACCCAACACACGTAAAAGCATCCATGTACGAAGAGTTCCTCCATCTAAAACAAGGGACAGCCACCGTCATGGAATACCACAAGCGATTCCTCGAACTAGCGCGCTTCGCACCAGAGCTAGTCCCCACCGAAGTAACCAACATAGAAAGATTCGTTTCAGGCCTCAACTTCGAAGCCCGAAAAGCGCTAGCGGTAAGCAGACCTCGGACTCTCAACGAGGCTTACTACAGTGCCGCCAATCTCTATCGAATCCAACTATTCCAGCGCGGGGTTCAGGAGCAGATACGAAAGAGGAACACCGGAGGGGGAGCACCACCGGTAAAAAGAACAAGGAACGACACCAACACAAGACCAAGCAACCTGACCAACCAAAGACCGTCCCTAGGGAACAATGAAGCAAACCCAAGAAGCTTCCCTTGCCCAAAATGCAACAAAAGCCATAGAGGGAAAGATTGCATGGGCAATCCCTGGCGATGCTTCAACTGCGGAGAAGAGGGGCACAAGGCCTTCCAGTGCACTCAACCCCAAAGGCCACGCCCCACCACCACGGGTCAACACGGAGGCACCACCCACCAAGGGAACTACGGCACCCCCGGGAAAATATTCGTCATGAGCCGCACTCAAGCCGACCTCGGGAAAGAGAGCAATCTCGAGGAGGAGAACCTAACCCCAGAAGACGAGGACCACGCAAACCCCGCAAGAGAAAACCAAGAAGACGAATTCTGTCTAGGATAAACCGGCAATTCCTTGTAATCACTTTCATAGTAAAACTACTTATTTAGCGATTACTTCGGAATTATTATAAATAAAAGATTGGATCGAAATTCGATCCTGCTTATAAAGATGAAACCAAAAATTATATAGCAAGCCAAGCCTCCCATCACTAGAAGACGAAAATGGGAAAAAGACAAGGACCACACCGAATTGGTGAAAGAATTCTATCAACATCTCGCCATCAAGGGGGATACGTACCCCGAATTGGTGAAAGAATTCTATCAACATCTAGTAGCCACCAAACGGGGTGATAAGCTAGAAATCACCACCAAGGTCCGAGGCAAAGAAATTATACTCTCCGAAGGCCGCCTGGCCAAGCTCTTGAAATTGACCACCACGGGTGTGTCAAGCTACGACTGAAAGGGGTGGATTGATACCCAAAGCACGGGGTACAAAGACTATCTCGGGTACCTACTCGGGAAAGAGGAAGGATTCACCTCGGCCACACGACCGAATAGGAAATGGATAACGGCAGAGCAAAAGATATTGGTTATGATTGTAACCGATAGCCTCTTGCCCACAAACAATAAGAGCAAGGACGTGGGGAGTTTAGAGTGCACTTTTGCCTACCTCTTGAAACACAAAATCAAGTTCAACCTGCCGGCCTTCATGCTAAAACACATGGAGTTTTGCAAAACAAGCAACCGACTTAGCCTACCCTACGGGATGATCCTAAGTTGGATCATGGAGAAAAAGGGGGTAGACCTAAGCCACACTGAGGTCAAGACCGCAAACAGCATGATCTTTAAAGCCCAGAACCTCCGCCGCAATGATATCTACTACACTGAAGGGGGACATTACCTCACCCTCGAAGAAATTTGCCTAAAACCCGAGGAGGAGCGAAGAGAATTGGTCGACCGACTGGACATTTCGAACAAAAAGCTCAAACGAGCAATGCAAGATTGTGGGGGTCCGGAGGGAAATGAGGACCAAGAGGAGGAGGACGAGCCTAACCCATCATTGCACCCACAATCGGGAGGGAACCCAAGGGAGCAAAACGAGGACTCGATCAATGAGCGCATACTCGCACAACTCAACCGGCAAAACCAAATCATGGAGGAAGGGTTCTCATCCTTGATCCGTACGACACGCGCACTAGATCAGAGGGTGGCAGCAATCGAGGCCACCTTGGGCACTCGCGGGGCGTCCAGTTCAGGAGCAGGAAACCGAGGTAGACCCAAACTTTCCTATCACAACACCACCAGAAGTCCAGTCTACCCCAGCTAAGACGAAACGTGGGGCCACACTCCTAAACCAGGAGGCCAAGATGCGGAATGTCTAGGGGTGAAAGAATGGACTACCACACCGGGCATCGGGGACGAAGCCCCTCGTAAGGGGGGGAGAGTGTAACACCCCGTGTTACGATCCCTAAAACCAATTAATCATTTAACCAATTACCCAAAAGAAAGAATTAAATCACAATAATTAATTAGGAAAGGCCCACCATAGTCCATGGGCCCTTATCCCTAAACCCAATCCTTAGTCCTAAAAGGAATAGAGTTAGCAGACCCATAGTAATTAGGCCCTAAGTAAGACTCTTAGATATATAAATAGGGAACATAAGGAGGCACCTAGAACCCCCACCACAATAATCCCTCACCACACAAGAAGTTCCAAGAATTCCCCTAGGAGAAATCAAGAAAGAAGAAAGCTTCAAGAAAGACCATTCATAGCCAAGGAATTAATTAAGGCTAAAAGGTAACCCATGTCTCAACAAAACCTATTTTCATATCTATGATTTCCCCCTTAGGATTTCCCCATATTATTGTGTATTGATGATTTGTGATATTATTATTGATGATTGGTGAGATGATTCCATGGGTGATCTTGGTGATGAGAGGTTCTTGATAATTATGGTGTTCTTGATGATTATATGACGTTCTTGATAATTATATGGCGTTCTTGATGTTCTTAATGATTATATGAGGTTCTTGATAGTTATATGATATTCCCACCGAATCTTGATTTTGGAAGATGAATTGTGTTCTTGTTGATTTAAAAATAATTAGAACCCTAGGTTATATCATGGAATCCGTATGGTATTATTCTTGGTATATTGGGTGGGAATTCGCATGATTGGGTGTATTATGTTTAGAAAAGCATGATAGGTTATGTGCCATATGTTTCTTGATTTTGATCCGTTAATTGTCTACGTGTGTTATCAATTGCGTTTGAAAGTGTCTAAGCATGGTTTCGGGTTCCACAAAGGTTCCCGGGGCGTTTTTGGTGAAAAAAAGTCAGTGGGGGGTAGGTGGGGGTAGGGAACCCGCGGCCTATTTGGGCAACGGGCAGCTGCCCACCGGGTACCCGCTGCCCGGAACAGTGCCGCCGGCGGGTGACCCCTCACCCACCGGCTACCCGCTGGTTTGTACCCCACCTTGGGATTTTGGCTTCCCCGTTTGATGTCCCCCGACCCCCGTGGTGTCCCAATGGACTCCGTCTATCGTGCCTATGTCTAGTTTGATATTTCGGGTACCGTTCGTAGGTTGTATGAGTCTTATATATTGCATGCTAGCTGAATTGGTATCCCATTGACCTAGGTGAAAGAAGTATGAACCCCTTAGGATTATTCTTAGTATGTGAAGGATCACGCATAGGTTTTGTTATACGTTTTCTCCCCCTTCCCAATGTGTTAATGTGGGTTGCATGTGCTTGCTATGTGTTATGTGTGCATGATACCCCAATTCGGTTGCGATCGGATTGGTTATTCCTGAGCTGCGGTTCAGAAGCTGGCTGCGGTCAGATTTACACTCTTGGGCTACGGTCCACCGTTTGGTTGCGATCAAACATTTCTACATGAGCTGCGGTTCATATTTCCTGGCTGCGGTCAGATGACATACTCTTGGGCTGCGGTCCACTGTTTGGTTGCGATCAGACTATGATGAGCTGCGGTTCATCGGTCGGTTGCGATCGACCCCTCCATGTTGCGATACGAGGCAGGGTGCTACGGGGCCGTGTCAGAGCTATATGCGCTGACCCTCATGTATGGGCATGCGATTGGTCCTGTGGCGCCAACAAAGTGTGCTATGTGACGAGATATGGATGAGTTGTTGTTACAAGTATCTTGGGGATGTGACTATGGGATTTATACTGGGAATCGTATATGTTGGATTATGATTATTAATTGTGCTTATCTTACCTGTCTTGCCTGTTGTAAACTGTATATGCTTGGTATAACTGCTGTCTGTGCTTAGCCCTATCTGTTGAGTCGATCCCTGTTTTAAAAGCTAGAGTCTCGTAGGATATATCTTCATGCTTCAAATTGGTTTTCGTATATCTATATATATGTCTATATGTATCGTATTTCAACGCGTTGGAGTGGGTTACCAGCATCTCTCGCTGAACAGATATATTTGGCTTTCAGGCACAGACGAGTAGATCACTAGAGCGCGCTAGAAGCTTGGGGCGTAGATTAGATAGTTTTCCCTTTCGGCCTGCATGCCATGACTTTTATTGATACTGATTAAGGTTTTAGAATTTAGCCTGTGCACCTGAGTTCTCTAGCTCGGGTGTGGCATAACACCCCGTACTCTTGTATCGTATTTTGGGTTTTAATGAGATTCTATCGTCATTATATAAATTTTAAAAGTCTTGAAAATCTGGGGTGTTACAGGTAGGCCCCTACCCGTGGTTCCGCCCGCAGGTACACACCCACGAGGCCCTTGTTCCCCACGGGTGGGCGACGGGTTGGACCTCTACCCGTCGTTCCGCCCGCGGGTACGTATGCATGCACAAATAATCCCTTCGGGGATTTTCAACTCCAAGCTCAAATTCAAGTCCAAAACACGCCAAATCTCACCCAATACAACAAAATGACTTGAATCAAAGGAAATGCCAAGCAATGTCATAAATGAACCCTAAACATAAGCTCTAGATATGCATTTTCACAAGACAATGCATAAACACTCACATTTCATAGAAAAACACATGTAGAATCTAAGAAATCACATATAGGTAAGAAAAATAGATTTTCTAGAACATGGGTTACCTCTTGTAGACTAAAGATGTAACACCCCGTGTTACGGCCTTTAATCTCGAATTAATTATTTAATTAATCCCGTTAATAATAATTAAAAAGGATTTAATTTGGTTAGGATTCCCTTTAATTAATTAATATGGTCCACCATGGACCAGGGACCCTTATCCCTAAACCAAGCCCTTAATCCTATAAGGAATAGAATTAGTAAACCTATACCATTCAGACCCTAATTAGGACTCCTAGATATATATATATATATATATATATATATATATATATATATATATAAGGACATAAGAGGCACCTAGAAGTCACACCACAATAGATATCACCACACAAGAATTCCCAAGGGACTCCCCACCACCAAGCCTAGGGAGATCAAACGGATGGAAATCTAAGAGAAGAACCTTAATAGCCAAGGGAGGATTAATTAAGGCTAAGAGGTAACCCATGTCTCACCAAAACCTATTTTCTTCGCTATAATCTCCTTCTTTGGCTCCTTCTATATGCTTGTGTCTAGATGAATTCCTCTATGTTATTTGTGATATAATCTTGATGATGGATGAGATGATTTATGTGTGTTCTTGATGATCTTGATGATCTTGATGTTGAAAGGAGGTTCTTGATATTGATGTGATGATTCTTGACAAATCTTGATATTTCTTGATGTTAAAGATAAATTATGATTTTGATGATTTGGGTGGGATTAGAGCCCTAGGTTGGATTGGGAATTTGTGTTGTAATGTTCTTTATATATATTTGGGTGGGAATTCGCATGTTCGGGTGTTGTTTATGTTTTGAAGTCGTAATAGGATGAGTTCTACGTGATACTTGCTTTTGATCCATTAATTGCCTACGTGGTGTCGTTAATTGCGTTTAAAAGTGTCTAAGCATGGTTTCGGGTTCCACAACGGATCCCGGGACGAATTTGTGATAAAAGAGTCAGTGAGGGGTAGGTGGGGGTAGGGGAACCCGCCACCTACTCGTTGCCCGGAGATCACCGCCAGGCAGCGGGCAACCACCGGGCAGCCGCCTGCCCGGGCGATGATCTCCGGCGGGCAGCCGGCGGGTGACCCCCACCCACCGGCTACCCGTTGGTCCGTACCCACCCTGGGTCTTCGGCTTCCCCGTTTGATGTTCCCTACTCCCCCCATGGTGTCCCAACGGACCCCGTTTGTCGTGCTTGAGTCTAGTTTGATGTTTCGGGTACCATTCGTAGGATAAAAGAGTCTTAGTAATTGCATGCTAGTTGAATCGGTAACCCGTTGACCTTGGTAGAAGTGGTATGAACCCCTTAGGACTATTCTTAGTATTTTAATTATCACACGTAAGTTTATTTATATGTTTTCCCCTCCCAATGTGCTACTACGTGCTACTATGTGTGATGTGATGCATGATCCCCCAATTTGGTTGCGATCAAATTGGGTGTTCCCGAGCTGCAGTTTGGAAGTTAGCTAAAGGCCGAATTGATTGTTCCTGAGCTGAGGTTCAGAAGTTGGCTAAAGGCCGAATTGGTTGTCTATGAGCTGCGGTTCATCCTCCTGGCTGCGGTCAGTTATTCACTTCTTGGGCTGCGGTCCACATGGGCCTTGGTGCTATGACCCCCCGACCTGGACGTGCCAGGCGGGGTGTAGGGCCAATAAGCCGAGGAAGGCTGTAGTCCACCGACCTGAGTAATCAGGCCGTGTGTAGGGCTACGGCTGGCTGCGATCCACCGAGTGATGGGCCAGCGGTGTGTAGGGTCATAGTCTCCGAGGATCTTCGCCCACCGACTGAGTCCCTCAGCGGTGTGTAGGGCTTGATCCGCTACGGTCCACCAACTGTGCGCATCAACGGTGTGTAGGATTGTATGTCCCCCCTTGTAAAGGGGATCACAGTCCACCGACTGTGTGCGTCAGCGGTGTGTAGGATTGTGGTCCGACGTTGAGTTCGTTAGCGGTCCTTAAAGGGTTGGTTGCGATCAACTCCCTTCATGCCACGGTATGAGGTAGGGTGCTCCGGGGCCATGTTAATGCTATATGCATTAACCCTCATGTTCGGGGCATGCGATTGGTCTCGTGGCGCCATCAATGCTTATGTGATATGAATGATGACTGGATGATGATGTGATTGAATTGAAAAGTAGTCTGTGACCTTAGATGCGTATTCCTTATGATGTTAGCTCTACTTAACTGTTTGTCATTGATTAATGTGTTTGTCCGTATTTGCTGAGTTTATTCCTGGTTTTAAAGCTAGATCTCCTAAGCATATATCTTCCTGCATCAAAATGATTTTCCTATATCTATATATATATATATATATATATATATATATATATATATATATATATATATATATATATATATATACCTATATTGTATTTCAACGCGGTGGAGTGGGTTACCAGCATCTCTCGCTGAACAGATATATTTGGATTTCAGGCACAGATGAGTAGACCCCGGAGCGCGCTAGAGAAGCGAAGCGAAGAGTAGCTAGTTTCCCTTTCAGCCTGCGTGCCATGCTTATGTATTGACATTACTTTGAGGATTTTAGTTAGTTAGCCTGTGTACCTGAGTTCTCTAGCTCAGGTGTGAAATAGCACCCCATACTCTTATGTTTGATTTCGGGATTTAATGAGGATTTATCTTTATTATATAAGTTTTAAAAGTTCAAAAATTTCGGGGTGTTACAAAAGACTTCACTTTACACCTCAACAAGTTCCTCTCAAGGCTCACCTTCCAAACCCACTTCAAGAACATATCAAAAGATCATAAAGATCCTATCTTTAAGAAAAGACACCTTAGATAAAACCAAAAACACAAGATGAACTTAGATCTTACCCTCCTAGATGCCCAAATATATGAAAGGTTGAATCTTGGAAGCAACTCTTGAAGTTTTGGCAAGGCTCCAACTTGGCTTGGAAGAAAAGCTACCCACCTTTTTAGAGAGAAGGTGGAGCTAGAATTTTTAGAAAGTGTAAGGAAAGAATGAGGATGGTCTACTAGGTTAGGTTACAATACTAACACCAAGTGAAAGGTCAAGAATACCCTTACTAACATAAGGAAGTGTAAGGAACAAGGGAACTCCTTACAAAGCTTAAGGTACAACTTTGACTTTGGGGTTGACTAGTCAATTACTAGTCCCCGAATATTGAATTTTCAGGATTTTAGGAATTAATTCACCAATTGAAATAGGATTAATTACTCAATTAGTCCCTTAATTGAATTTGGATTTCGGTGTGTCACACTTCTCGACTCTCATGGTCTCACCGTCGACTCTCGCTTACCTGTAAGTCTCATCTGACATCTCACTTTTAGAGTTTTATCTACTCATACTCATAGTCCACTCATTCTTTCACACAGAAAACCCTAGATCCGAGGCGATATCATTGGCTTCTTCAGTGACCGCCTCTGGCCATTAAAACCTTACTTGAGTGACAGTTAGGTCCGAGAAGCCCTTGTCCTAGTTTCGTGCTGGGCAGACCCAATAGTTGTTTTCTATATTTATATATATAATATAATTTTAAAAAATAGTTTAAACAATTTTACCTAGTTTTGTGTTATCATTATCTATTTTGGTCGAATGAAAGGATTTTTAGCTTAAGAGGTATGAATCGCATGATTGGAAAATTAAATTATAAAAGCTGTTTTCATTCTTTAAATTAAAAAATGCGAATAAGACTATATATTGGTAGGTCTAAAAACAATTGTCAAACTCGTCTAAGTCTATTTTAATAAAAATAACTTCAAAATAATTATGTTTTTAAAAGACTAATTAAGTCAAAAGACTGAGTATAACTTTTGGCATCATTAAATTAAAAAGGTGGGAAATTGATATGAATATTTTAAGGTTTTAATTTGATGATGAGCCAAATGTAATTTGATAGACCTCCATAATTTTTATTGTAATTTTATAAGTTTAGAAAGAATCATATATATTACCAAAAGATCAATTAATCTAGGGTCTACATGAATTTGATGGGAGATTAGTTGATAAATATTCTTTGAATAACGGTTTACTAATGTGCGTATGGGCTTACGGCGAGATGAGATGTTTTGACAATAGTTATGATGTGCATTCGTGTTGCAATACACCGTCGTTTTGACAAAAAACGCGCGTCCCATTTAAAAAAAAAACAATAATTCAGTTTCGATTCCCCTCAACAGCATTATGTTGTTCATTCATTGTGGATTTTTGGTTCATTCATTGTGGATATTTAGTTCATTCATTCTGGATTTTGTGTTATTCATTCACTGTGGATATATAGTTATAAATTTGTGGATACATAGTTATGAATTTGTGGATATATAGTTATACATTTGTGGATATATAATTCAAATTATGCACAAAAAAATGCTATTGCCGGGAATGGAACCAGTTTTTTTTTTAAGTTGAACGTGTGTTTTTAGTCAAAACGACGTCTTTTTTGCAACCGTGTCCACCATTGCACGACATAATTTGCGATGCTTTGAATGGAAATATAAAACACAACTAAGGTTCAAATCTTAGCTACTAAGAACACATTCCTTTTTAAAATCGGGAATGTAAATTAAATCAAAAGTCCAAATATTGGGGCATACCCCTGACTACAACTCCGTATGAGAGGTTCAAAATCTCAAGCCCAAGCGCCGGACTAATTAAATAAATCCTATCTAGAACATGTAACAATTTAAAAGCCGACGACCCACCCAGTTACGTAAACCACAAAATTCATATGTCGTGTTGTAATACAAACCAAACCCAATTTGAAAATCATCACAACATGCATTTAAAATGTCTAATTATCTAGGAGCAGAATGTGGGTGGCTAATTTAATAAAGCATTTGGAATCATTCCAATCAGCAGGTCAAGCTTTGAAGCTAATTAAGCAATGACTAGAAAATAATTCCAGTGGACCACCATTAAGCCATGCAGCGTGATAATCAATCCTCAAAATAAAAATACATGCAGCACAAATCCACTCACAAAGATGCATGCGTGAAACACCTGGTACGTGCCGCTTTCACAAATAGATTTAATGTTGGAAAAAAGTGTTTGTAATATGTAATACATGTGACAAACAACAAGGTTCAAGATTGGGATACAAGAAGATGAATGAAATTCTTAAGTTGCTTTGTTTAAGAATTTCCTGTAGAATTGTAGAATTGTGATATATCAAGATATGCAACAAGATAATGTTTGCATCTGTCTTTTCAGATGTTTCTCCAAAATATTTATAAACGCAAATATGACTGTTGGAGAAGTTACATGGAAGTTTCTGTAGTTTTAAAAACTTAACTTCCATAAAATATATCTTAAACGATATATTTATCAGAGGAGAATATTAATTACATAAATCATGTTCAACATGAATATATATGTAATTATGAACCTTTGTAAGGTTATGGACCGCATGCAAATATATATATATATATATATATATATATATATATATACACACACACACACATATATTGTTGGTCCCGGTAGGGTCGAAAGGAGAGTCTAGAGGTTGGGGTGAATAGACTCAACTCGTTTTTCTCTAAAATAACTCCTTTCGGGGTTATTACGTAGCGGATGTGTTATACGAATTTTAGGTTGCTTTGCACTGTTTGCTCTTTTAAGAAAACTTTCGGTTAGGTCCGTATGATATGCAATGCACGAAAGTAAAGTACTGAAAAGTAAAGAGAGAGAGACAGAAAGTTTTTATAGTGGTTCGGCCAATTGTGCCTACTCCACTCTTCTTTCACAACTTGTGAAAGGTTTGCACTATCACTCCTAGTACAAATTACACCAAGATAGCTTCCTTGATCACTAAGTCGAACAGCTACTTGAAGGTTTTTCAACTCCTAGAGTTTACTCCGCATCTATCAACGTCTTCTTCAGAGTTGAGGGTTAGATGAGAATAATATTGACGTTCTCCAACACGATTAATTCTTGACTGGCTGGTGGATTGATGGATGATCAATGTATACAAAATGTGACACCTCGAAATCCACATTCAATTAATGGATTAATTGAGTAACTAATCCTATTTCAATTGGTGAATTAATTCCTAAAATCCTGAAAATTCAATACTTGGGGACTAGTAATTGACTAGTCAACCCCAAAGTCAAAGTTGTACCTTGAGCTTTGTAGGGAGTTCCCTTGTTCCTTACACTTCCTAATGTTAGTAAGGGTATTCTTGACCTTCACTTGGTGTTAGTATTGTAACCTAACCTAGTAGACCATCTTCATTCTTTCCTTACACTTTCTAAAAATTCTAGCTCCACCTTCTTTCTAAAAAGGTGGGTAGCTTTTCTTACAAGCCAAGTTGGAGCCTTGCCAAAACTTCAAGAGTTGCTTCCAATATTCAACCTTTCATATATTTGGGCATCTAGGAGGGTAAGATCTAAGTTCATCTTGTGTTTTTGGTTTTATCTAAGGTGTCATTTCTTAAAGATAGGATCTTTATGATCTTTTGGTATGTTCTTGAAGTGGGTTTGGAAGGTGAGCCTTGAGAGGAGCTTGTTGAGGTGTAAAGTGAAGTCTTTAGTTTACAAGAGGTAACCCATGCTCTACAAAATCTATTTTGCTTACCTATATGTGATTTCTTGGATTCTACATGTGCTTTTGTTATGAAATGTGAGTGTTTATGCATTGTCTTGTGAAAATGCATATCTAGAGCTTGTGTTTAGGGTTCATTTGTGCCATTGCTTGGCATTTCCTTTTATTCAAGTCATTTTGTTGTATTGGGTGAGATTTGGCATGTTTTGCACTTGAATTTGAGCTTGGAGTTGAAAATCCTCGAAGGGATTATTTGCACAGGTGTATGTACCTGCGGGCGGAACGACGGGTAGAGCTCCACCCGCCGCCAACCCGCGGGGAACATAAGGCCGGTGGGTGTGTACCCGCGGGCGGAACCACGGGTGGGAGCCTACCCGTAGGTCCACCCGCGGGGAACACTTTGGTGTTGTGATGGGATTTGTTCCCCGTGATTCTTTTGACTCAGTATTTGGTCTTTTGACTTCCCGATGTTCTTTTTTGGAACTATTTGAGTGTCTTCATGATGTTTCGTATGTCTAGAACTATGTGGTAGGTATCCATGTAGGTCTTTGGTGTCTTGAATCGTGCTAAGTGTTCAACATTGTGTTTCGTTGAACGGTGAGGAGTCTTGTGTGTTCCTCGGAACTACTTTTGGTTTACCCGTTTGATAAGCATGCTAGTTCGGTGTTGAAATGCTAGCGTGTGTGTTGTTTGTACCTTCCGATTGGTTGATGATAAGTTGTCTTATTCATCGTTGTTGTTGTTGGGCTGTGACCCATTCCTTGATTGAGTATGATTTCATATCTTCGTTGTGATCCATTGATTGATTCCTGTTGAGGTGTGATGCGTGTGTGGCTTTACCTAGATTGCACGATTAGTGGTATGAGACACTAGTCACCAAGGTATTGCAGCGGTCCTCGTGGTGGCCGTGACGTGATTATGGAGTTGTGACCTTTGTGTAAGGTTCACGTGATTCTTGGGTGGCATGTGTTGCCGTGTGTGTGATCGGTACCCTCGTGTACTATGAAATCGGTGGTTATGTTGGAGATCTGTTGTAGAGGGGACGACGGTCCTCGGAGGGAAAAGGTTGGACTTGGTGTACAGGGGTCCTGGAGGTAAAGGTTGGAACTAGACATAAGGTTGGGGGTAGCCACAAGGTTGGAACCGGGCATAAGGAAGGCATATCAACTCGTGATGAGTGATGTCACGAGGGCTTGTGTAGCCGTTGTTGTGTGTTCTCTTCTTGTGACGTGTGTAGTCACAAAGGCATGTGTTGCCTAGGCATGTGTTGCCATTGGTCGTGTCTTTATCCTTTGAGTTGTTGTTGTCCTTTGTCGTTTTGGGATGTGTTCCCGTGTTATTGTTGAGAGTGTTACGTCTTATGATGGTTATTACTCTTGGTTTTACACTTATATATATGTATTCCGTTTCGAAAATGGCTTTACAACTTATATCTTACTTATGTATGTTATTTCACAAGTATTGGTGGGTTACAAGCATTATTCGCTGACCGGGCATCGTCCCATGTTTTATTGTGTTCTTTCAGGTGATGTCTAGGCGAGTGCGTGGTCTAGTACTTGCTAGTATAGCTTTCCTTTCCCGTTTTGTGGCCTGTGTGGCAGCTTAGAAGTAGAACTTCGAGACAATGGGATTAGATGTAATCATTGCAGATGTTGCCTGTGCGTTCATCCTTATGGTGAATGTGGCATAGCACCCCGTGTTCCAGTTTTATCTATCTATCTATCTTTCAGTCTTCCGTTGTGATTATTGTTTAGTTCCGTTATCTGCATGTTTTAAGGCTTTTAAATAGCTTGTTTTTAGGGGGTGTTACAGTTGGTATCAGAGCCTAGGTTTGAGCCTAGGAAGAGTTAAGTGTAGACTTTCTAAGTGGCTAAGTATGGTTTGAGACCTTTAAGCGACCTTAAGAATCTAAGTGTTAGGCTTAGGACTTTAGGTTGCGCAGTGAGCTGAGTGTTGCTTTCTATTCTTTGCTTGTTTGCTATCTTTTGGTAACCGTGTTGTTGTTGTAGAAGTTTGCAATGCCTCTTCGTCCCCGAGCACGCACCCTGGAGCCCCCAACAAACGAGCAGCTCGCTCAAAATCTCCAGCAGCTGACATAGACAATGCAGACGCTCAGTGAAGCCTTGTTGAACAACAACCACGCTGTGCCGCCTCCTCAACCTGCTGGACACCATGATATAGGTCGCTTGGTGTCGGGGCATAGGCCGCCAACCTTCGCCGGTGAGGAAGACCCGATGGTCTTGGAAGAATGGTTAAGGGTGTTCGACAAGATCTTCACCGTTGTGGGTTGCCCCGAAGAGAAAAGAGTGGAATTGGCAACGTTTTACTTTTGCCATGAATCGGATTTGTGGTGGATCCATGAGGGTCCGGCTTACCTTGAAGAACCTGAGTTCGACTGGTCCGCGCTCAAGGACAGGATGCGCGAGAGGTTTTACCCAGCACATGTGCGAGCCGCCATGTATGAAGAGTTTCTCCACCTGTAGCAAGGATCCCTGTCTGTGGTAGAATACCACAAGAAGTTCTTGGAGTTGGCACGTTTTGCTAGGATGCTCGTGCCTACGGAGCTCGCTAAAGTCGAGAAATTCGTGTCCGGTTTGAACTATGAGTCGCAAAAAGCTTTGACTGTGAGTAGGCCGAGTTCTCTTAAGGACGCTTACGTGTGTGCCGCTGATCTGTATCGTGTGCAGCAGCTTCAGAGAGGATCGTATGAGCTAGCAAGGAAGAGGACTGAGAGCGGAGGTTCTTCCACCTTTAAGAAGCCACGACCAGGTTTTCAAGCCAAGAACGTGTCACCCTCATCTCAAGGGCCTAATCGGATGGAGCAAAGGGATCAAGCTAAGTTGTTTCCGTGCCCAAGATGTGGGAAGGTGCATGCTGGCCAGAACTGTAGCGGTTTCGCGTTGCGATGTTTTCGTTGTGGGGATCGTGGTCACAAAGTCGCGTAGTGTCACTAGCAAGCCGATCAGAGAGCGTTGCCGCCACCCCCGGGAGCCGGAGGAGCATCAGGAGGTAGTTCGGGTCGTGGAGCAGTTGGATCTAGGCCACCTGGGAGGGTCTTCGTGATGGCTCGTTTGCAGGCCGAGTCTGAGGGTTTGGTGGAGGGGAGGAGTTGGCAGGTAATCCTTTTCCCTAGCCTATCCTTGTTTTCGCGAGTATCGTGTTCTTTGTTGTCTTGAGTGTTATCTTGTGTTTCGTCGTTGTCTATTTGAGTTACTTGGCAATCCTTGGCATGCTTTTCTTGGTAGTGAATCTTTTGGAGCTTAGCGTAAACTCTTCTTGCTAAGTGACTTCCTTAGTTTGGCATATAAGTTTCATTGTGAAGTTAGCTATCCATCTTTGGAATGAATTGTGCTTGGGTTAATCCTACAATCCTTGTATTTGGTCAATCTTGCAACCTTTCCTTTGTGAACCCTCTAAATTTCCCAAGTATTCTTTGAAATTGGAAATAGCAAATCCGTACCAAAAATCCTTTCTTGTGTAGCTTAAAAGTCAAGAAAAATGTTTAATTGTAACCCTTGAGTTTTAAACCCGAGCCTATTCTTTGCCAACCCAACCTCTAAACCACTTGAGCTAATTATTTTCCTTTAAACTTACTCAATTTTAATTCCATCTAAACCATAAATTCCCACTTTACCCAAATCCCCAAATTAAATCATCTTTTCCCCAATTTTTCCCACAATCCCTAATTTCCCAAATTTCTTCCCTACTTCTTCTTCCTACCCGTGACCCACCGTGAACCCACCCCCCTACTCGTCGCCACCAGCAGCCCCCAGCCGCCGACGCCTCTGTCCGACGCACCGCCTCGCCGTCCGTCACCCTCGTTCGCCGCGCCGCCGGAGTTTCCCCGTCGAGAGAGAGAAGCAGCGAGGCCGAGAGAGGGAAGCGCGAGAGAGAGAGGAGAAGAAGTGGAGGTCGTGGGTTTTGTTTGTTGAGCATTGGGTCATCTCCTACCATGCCTAGAAGGTCAAGCTTAGCTAGAAAAGCGGAATGGGTGGATAACCACTACCTTGTTCTTGAAGGTAAAGCCTTTGATCCAGAATCTTTTCTTAATTCTTTATTGCATATGCTTAGATTCCAGGGTTTATTGGATGGGTTTCTCGCCATAAGGGCTGAGACTTACCCGAGTTTGGTTAAGGAATTTTATCGTCACATGGTTGTGACAAAGGAGGGTGATAAGCTTGAGATCACTTCTAAAGTGAGATGTGTGAAGATTGTGTTATCTGAAAAGAGGTTGGCTCAGCTTTTGAGTTTAACTGCTTCAGGAGTTGCTCAGTATAGTGGTCATTCTTGGATTAGTATGGATATCATGGGGTACCGGGACTATTTGAGCTTTTTGTTGGGCCGTACGAGTGGTTTCACTCAAGCTTCAAAGCCGGAGAAAAAGTGGTTGACTGCGGAACAGAGGATCTTGGTTATGTTGGTGTCGGATTGTTTGTTGCCTAATAACAACAAAAACAAGTTGTTGGGAAAGTTGGAGTGCACCTTTGCCTTTTGTCTAAAGAATATGGTTAAGTTCAACTTGCCAGCTTTGATGTTGCAACACATGGTTTTCTGTCGGGATCATAACCAGAAAAGCCTACCGTATGGGATGGTGTTGAGTTGGATCTTGGTTAGGAAGTGTGTCAGTGTGGATGGTTGTCTTCCGAAGGCCGTGGGAAAGTTGGTGTTGGATGCCACCAATCTTCGGAGTTGTAATTTGTTTCAGCTGGATGATGGTGACTACATCACACTTGAAGAAGTGGCAAGGAAAGCACCTGAAGAGAGGGTCGAGTTGGCAGCCGAGCTTGGGATCCATGCCAGGAAGTTGAACCTCGCCGTTCAGAGTTTGGGAGGTGATGAAGAAGTTGAAGATGAAGCCAATCATGAGGATGAGATGGGAGCACCAGAAGCTGTGGAGGCCGAAGAAAGTGACTCAGAAGGCGAAGAGAACCAACGAAGAAGAGAAGCTCGCACCAAGAGGGAGCACGACTCCATGACGCATGAGGAGCGTGTTGTCGCCTTGCTTCGTCAGCAGAACCGCATGATCGAGGAGGGCTTCGCCTACATGAAGACGCAGTTCGTCGCCGTACATCACAGGCTGGATCAGATTGAAGTCAGTTCGAGTCATAGAGGAGAAGATGATGAAGAGTCCGAGGAGCCGGAGAGCGAGTCATTCTAGAGTGAAGCTGTGGATACCTTGTTCACCTTTTTCTTAGTAGTTGTATCTCCTTAGCCGTTGTTGTTGGTTGTTTGTTGTTTGCTTTTGTGTTTGTTTTTGCTTGTTGCTTTGTTGTTTTGTTAGGTTAGTAGTAGTTGGTGCTTTGTGTTGGTTGTCTAGTCCTTAGTTGTTGGCTAGAAGTTGGTGTTGTGTTGAGACTAGAGATCATGATGCTCAATTTATCCATTTGTTTAACTCTTGCCAATCCTTGATTTGATATGCCTTCTTTCTTGCTTTGAAATTCTTGTGAAATCTTTTGAGTTTTGACCAAAAGAGTTTGTTCTTGAACCTCTTGTCACAATGTTGTTTCCTTCACCGTTTGCTTTTAATTTGTCGTACCCAAGCTTCGGGGACGAAGCTTCTTTGAAGGGGGAGAGGATGTGACACCCCGAAATCCACATTCAATTAATGGATTAATTGAGTAATTAATCCAATTTCAATTGGTGAATTAATTCCTAAAATCCTGAAAATTCAATACTTGGGGACTAGTAATTGACTAGTCAACCCCAAAGTCAAAGTTGTACCTTGAGCTTTGTAGGGAGTTCCTTTGTTCCTTACACTTCCTAATGTTAGTAAGGGTATTCTTGACCTTTCACTTGGTGTTAGTATTGTAACCTAACCTAGTAGACCATCTTCATTCTTTCCTTACACTTTCTAAAAAATCTAGCTCCACCTTCTCTCTAAAAATGTGGGTAGCTTTTCTTCCAAGCCAAGTTGGAGCCTTGCCAAAACTTCAAGAGTTGCTTCCAAGATTCAACCTTTCATATATTTGGGCATCTAGGAGGGTAAGATCTAAGTTCATCTTGTGTTTTTTTGGTTTCATCGTAGGTGTCTTTTCTTAAAGGTAGGATCTTTATGATCTTTCGGTTTGTGTCTTGAAGTGGGTTTGGAAGGTGAGCCTTGTGAAGAGCTTGTTGGGGTGTAAAGTGAAGTCTTTAGTCTACAAGAGGTAACCCATGCTCTACAAAATCTAATTTGCTTACTCATATGTGATTTCTTGGATTCTACATGTGCATTTGCTATGAAATGTGAGTGTTTATGCATTGTCTTGTGAAAATGCATACCTAGAGCTTGTGTTTAGGGTTCATTTGTGCCATTGCATGGCATTTCCTTTGATTCAAGTCATTTTGTTGTATTGGGTGAGATTTGGCATGTTTTGGACTTGAATTTGAGCTTGGAGTTGAAAATCCCCGAAGGGATTATTTGCACAGGTGTATGTACCCGCGGGCGGAACGACGGGTAGAGCTCCACCCGCCGCCCACCCGCGGGGAACATAAGGCCGGTGGGTGTGTACCCGCGGGCGAAACCACGGGTGGGAGCCTACCCGTGGGTCCACCAGCGGGAAACACTTTGGTGTTGTGATGGGATTTGTTCCCCGTGATTCTTTTGACTCAGTATTTGGTCTTTTGACTTCCCGATGTTCTTTTTTGGAACTATGTGAGTTTCTTCTTGATGTTTCGTATGTCTAGAACTATGTGGTAGGTATCCATGTAGGTTTTTGGTGTCTTGAATCGTGCTAAGTGTTCAACATTGTGTTTCGTTGAACCGTGAGGAGTCTTGTGTGTTCCTCGGAACTACTTTTGGTTTACCCGTTTGATAAGCATGCTAGTTCGGTGTTTAAATGCTAGCGTGTGTGTTGTTTGTACCTTCCGATTGGTTGATGATAAGTTGTGTTATTCATCGTTGTTGTTGTTGGGCTGTGACCCATTCCTTGATTGAGTATGGTTTCATATCTTCATTGTGATCCGTCGATGGATTCCTGTTGAGGTGTGATGCGTGTGTGGCTTTACCTGGATTGCACGATTATTGGTATGGGACACTAGTCACCAAGGTATTACAGCGGTCCTCGTGGTGTCCGTGACGTGATTATGGAGTTGTGACCTTTGTGTAAGGTTCACGTGATTCTTAGGTGGCATGTGTTGCCGTGTGTGTGATCGGTACCCTCGTGTACTATGAAATCGGTGGTTATGTTGGAGATCTGTTGGAGAGGGGACGACGGTCCTTGGAGGGAAAAGGTTGGACTTGGTGTACAGGGGTCTTGGAAGTAAAGGTTGGAACTAGACATAAGGTTGGGGGTAGCCATAAGGTTGGAACCTGGCATAAGGAAGGCATATCAACTCGTGATGAGTGATGTCACGAGGGCTTGTGTAGCCGTTGTTGTGTGTTCTCTTCTTGTGACGTGTGTAGTCACAAAGGCATGTGTTGCCTAGGCATGTGTTGCCATTGGTCGTGTCTTTATCCTTTGAGTTGTTGTTGTCCTTTATGGTTTTGGGATGTGTTCCCGTGTTATTGTTGAGTGTGTTACGTCTTATGATGGTTATTACTCTTGGTTTTACACTTATATATATGTATTCCATTTCGAAAATGGCTTTACAACTTATATCTTACTTATGTATGTCATTTCACAAGTATTGGTGGGTTACCAGCATTATTCGCTGACCGGGCGTCGTCCCATGTTTTATTGTGTTCTTTCAGGTGATGTCTAGGCGACTGCGCGGTCTAGTACTTGCTAGTATAGCTTTCCCGTCCCATTTTGTGGCCTGTGTGCCAGTTTAGAAGTAGAACTTTGAGACAATAGGATTAGATGTAAACATTGCAGATGTTGCCTGTGCGTTCATCCTTATAGTGAACGTGGCATAGCACCCCGTGTTCCAGTTTTATCTATCTATCTATCTTTCAATCTTCCGCTGTGATTATTGTTTAGTTCCGTTATCTGCATGTTTTAAGGCTTTTAAATAGCTTGTTTTTAGGGGGTGTTACTGTGCAAGACTTCTACAATGTTGAGTGAAAGAGATCTAGTATATCTTCTTGAAAACTTCACACCTTGAATCACTGGATTCGAAAAGCTTGAGAGAGTGAACTTGTATAAGGAGCTTTTGAGAATGTGTATTCGATTGTTCTAAAAAACATCACTTTCTATCATGGAGAAGGTGGGTATTTATAGGAGAGAAAATATCCATCCGTTGGAGGGAGATGGCATTTCAAACCTATGATCCAGTAGTTAATAACCGGAGAGCCTAATGCATTTATTGCTTCATTAAATGCAGTTGTACCATATAGACGTTGGAGACAAGAACTCCTGCATGTTTTGTCTTCTAGCTCTGAAAAATCGTACTATGGCATTTAATGCACCTTGATAAGTGTGCTCTCATTCTTAGGAAAACTTATTCCTAGGATGATCATCAGATGAGACATTTGAAAACATTCTTCTTGAGTTGAGAGAAGATGAATTGTCTTGGTAGACAGAACTCTAGTTATAATGTCTCTTGACCACAAGAATTCATTCGGTTTCTGTTTTCGGTTGTAGAAGATCATCTGTTCTTTCGTGGTCCATCTGAGATGAGGTTTTGCTTCATTAATCATCTCTTCTTTCGTTCAAAGGAACCTAACTAAAAGATCATAACTCGGTTTCGTGTGTTTGACTATCTTGACACGAATTACACAGTGAGTTATGGTACCTTTCGTCTAGGACGAAGGTAGCGAAATAGATAACAAAAAGTTAGGGTTCTACTATCTATGTTACATTGGTATCATCAAAATCCTAATACATGTGTTCCTAAAAATTTCCCCCTTTTTGATAATGCCAAAACCTATACTCTGCTTATAAGGCTGATAATTGTCCCATGAAGGATTTTTCATTTCAACACAGCCAAATCGAAGAGTTTACACTCAGTTTCTAAGAATTAAAAAAAAAAGTATTTAAAAATGGGTAACAGAGATAGTAACACGATAGATAGAACAAAAGATGACTTTTATAAAGATCAAAAACACTTACAAAATATTGTCAAAGGCATGGATGTAAAACTTTTACATATCTAAAAGTTTTGCCTTTTGTTGTCGAGTTTCTTTTCGTTCCTTTCATCTCTTTCTTTCTGTTGCTTGAGAATCCTCTCCATGTCGATGTCTCGGTTGATATGATCTCTGAATTTTTGGATCGGATTCTCTTTGACAACATCTTCATACTTTCCTTTAATGTTGCAACTCACATAATTATTGTATGCTTCGAGGATGTTTTCTCCTTCAATAATGCCGAGATTCCACCATGCAATGAGCTCAAACGAGTGCATCCCTTAGGTGTAGCTCTTCCCTGATTCTGTGTGGATCTTGAATGCAGCATTAAATTTGACTCCTGGATCAGCATCTTTCTTCACTTTGGTTACATCCTTTATTTTCTCCTTAATTCTTTCTCGCTTAATCAGCTCTTTTTCTCTAGCAAGTCTCGCCTCTTCTTGTTTATTCCAAAGCTCTCGATTTGCTTTCTTGATCTCATCATTCATTTGGCTTTGATAGACTTGCCTGGAATAGTTGTCCTTCTTTTTCATCCAAACTGGTATGTTGTAACCTTCGAAGCGTTTTCCACTTCCTTCTTCATATGGTTGATAAGTGTGGAAATTTCCTGTAGTGTCCATGGTTACACTCTCTTTACGCATCAGCTTTTAACGGAAGTTCTTCTTTTCTCTGTTCATTTTTCCACTAAAAGAGAATTCTGAATTGGATCCGAAGGATTGACGAGGTCTGATGGAATGCTGTAAGGATTTTGAAGAGTGCTGTTGGTGAGACCTAGAAGTCGGGGATGATCTCGTGTTTCTTGGTGAATTTCTTCCTTCTTCATGTCTTGTTGTTCTTCATTCGTTTCTCCTGGATTCATCTGGACGAGATGGTGAACGATTCCTATTTTTGTCTTTAGCATCATCATTTCTTTTCTTTTCCCCCTTTTTGGCATCAGTACACGGAGAGTCAGAGAATTTTGACAACCTGTTGACGGCATTAAGGACATCTTTGACATATTCAAGCATTGTGAGCTGATATTCTCCCATCTGGTACATATTGTCATGTCCTAAGTCGATCTTTGTACATGCAAGATCAACTCTCTCCTTGAGGCCGAAATGGGAGAGTTTAAGATTGTGCTGCTCCTTTGAGATTTTGTCAAGAAGATGACTCTGACGATGGAGCTCTTTTGTTATCTTTTCTTGCGGATTGGAAGTAGAAGAACTCGGTTGTTGTTGAGACATAGTTTTCATTAGTTGGTCCACCTTGTTGTTCAAGTCTGCTAGAGTTAGGCTGTCTTGCTCTTGATGAAACAAATATTCCCGATGGATGAGTTCGGCCTGATGGACCGTGTTCATCATCTTATGCATGATATTTTCAGGGTCAAGCGACTTGATACGTAGACCTTGTTCAGGATAAGGGTGCATAGGTTGTTGCAGCACATTCCTATGTTCAAAAACAAACAGCTGTTCATGAGGTGATGCTTCCATTTCGTCATCACAAGCTGGATTTGCAACAGTTGTATTGTGTGTAGGTGGTGGCATGGCGAGAGATGGATCACAAGGAGGATTTTCTTTTGGTGGAGATGAGCGAGGTGCGTGAGATCTTTTAGGTATGTATTCGGTGTTACCTATGACAGGAGATTCACTGTCATAGCCCGAATTGTTGTCATCGTCATCATCATTTCCTGAATCATCATCATCATTGTCTTCTTCATCATTTTTCTTCTCATCACATGTCTTCTCATCATCTTCTTCATCATCATCCTCATTCTCCTTCTCATCATCTTCTTCATCAGCATCTTCATTCTCAGTATCTTCTTCATTACCTTGACCTTCATCATTGGCATTGTTATCATTTTCGTCATCATCTCCATCAGTATTTGGAGACCAATTCGCGTCATAGTCAGCCTCACTGCTTTCGTGTTCTGCAGATATCCTTTCGTTTTCATCTTCAATCTCTTTCCCTTCGTCATCCTTGGATCCGCTAACATTAGAAGCCAGATCATTCTGATGAGTTCGTTCTAATTCTGTCTTGACTTTAGATAAGAGGAGAGCATATCTGAACTCTTTCATTTCTTCTTCGAAAGCTGGGTCCAATGGAGGCTTATTCAGCTCAATGTAGATTGGAGCTTTGTCTTTTCCAAGAGTGCGATGGGTCACCTTGTAAGAATATACACGGTTTATGGTTTCAAGACGGAGTGCATTGTAGACGTCTCGTGTACCAATCCATTCTAGAGCGAAGTCTTCTTCGTCCTTCATTTCGTCAAATGTTTCAAGGAACGTTTGCAGAGGGGAAGTTCGCCATTTCTGCCATTGTATGACTCTGTTAATATCATTCTCAATTGATTGACGAAGCAGTTGGTCTCTTGATGGAGGAACTGGTACAGCTTCAGGCACTGGTGCAACTGCTCTTGAGTCCGCTGGTATAACATGCTCTTGAATAACATCAGGTTCGGGCAGAGTTTTGCTCGGATGGTTTTCGAGCTGTGGAATCACGTCTCTCGTCTCAGCTGGCTGACCAGGTTCTTGTGGGAGACTCAAGTGATTTGAAGGCTGTGGCGCATTTTCGTCCTCATCTACCCTAGCAGGTTCTTGTGTCAGAATTGGAACTATCTACTCTGCTCGGGTAGGTTCTTGCGGGAGGGATGTTTCGACAGCTGGTGTTAAGAAAGCGATTGGATCGTTGAGCACTTCTCTCGTTTCTTCTGGCAAGCCAGGTTCTTGTGGGAGACTTAAGTGGTCAGTTGGAGCTGGAGTATCATGGACATCCTTTTCCACCGCAGCAGGTTCTTGTGTCAAACACGTGTTGAGTTGCTCTGCTGGGATGGGTTCTTGTGGTAAGGGAGTTTGCTTCAACCTTTCTTTGCTCTCAGATCTTGTCTTTCGCTTCTTTGAGGCTTTTCAGGATGAATCTCGTTTCTTCTCTTCCCCCTGAGAAGATGCAGACTTCTTCTTCAGCTTTGCTCGCAAGTTGGACACAGGAAAGGGAGCCAATTTCGCCATGGTTTCATTGGTTTTGGCAATGGTAGGTCGAAAGTGACTTTTCGATGTTTGTACAGGGTTGGTTAGTGCAACATCTTCTCCTTCGGAAGAGTCATCAATGATGACAGGTTCTGTTGTTGAAATTTAGGGAGTCCTTTGAAGATCTTCTATCGTGGTGGCAGCTGCAGGTTCAGGTTCTGTAAAATTGGGAACTTGTTGGACAGATGATTGAACTTTCTTCACAGATTCGGGTTAAGCTGCAGATGTAGCTTTCGTCTCAGTTTCGGGTTGAGCAACAGATGGAACTTTCGTCTCTAGGGCGGAGGAGTCTTTGTCTTTCTTCGATCTCTTGGCCTTGGGCACATCATCATCAGTTTCTTTGGCTCTTTTGGACTTCCGTTCCTTTTTCACCGAGTCCATCGACAGGCCTAGCTCCAGTGCTTTCTGCTTGTCATATCCAGAAGGTTTGGATTTCATGTGACATACCTTTCGTCCAGGCGAAACTCCTGCACGAAGAGGTACTTTCTTTGTAGCGAGAAGATGGCTTACCAAAAAGCCAAATCCAATTTTCTTGGTAATGTCTCCTGGTGAAGAGCGACCATAAGTGATGACGTGTCGAAGTTGATTAAAGATAACTTTCAACCAGTCCACTTTGTATTCCCCAAGAAAAGCATGCAGCATCTTCAATTTGTCCTTGGTTACATCGTCTGTCCCCGAAGTCTTGTGTTCGACGATTTTGTTGAAAATGTCAACAGTAAATTCGTAGTCTAGCCGAAACCATTTCTTCTTTAGAGGCCAGGTGATCTCAGTTGGTCCTTGTTTGTTCTTGATCTTCTCATAGAACGCATTATGTTCATAGTAATAACCGGAGAAATCCGAGTGGTACGTCTCATATCGATCCGGGAAGTTAAAAGCTTTCTTCAAGTCAGCAACGGTCAGTGTTACGGCAGTGTGATTGACTTCCGAGGAGATTTCCGATCCATCAGCAGACACTCTAGCGTTCAGATAGAACTGAGCGACGTTCACTGGAAACAAATATGTGTAAAGGTGGGTTACAAAGTTGTACAACCCACTTTCTTTCAGGAAATGAATAACTGTTTCTCCAAATGATCTGTCGATGACATACTCAAGAAAACCATGAGCGTCCCACATATTCCGGCCAATGATGAATGGAACTCTGGACTCAATGAAGTTGATGTCGGAGGTTGGAAAACTAGGTATCACCATTGTTGTTGGCGTTTCTTGTTCAGCGTCCAATGTTGGTACTTTGGATGTCTTTGCCATAGCTTCAGAGATGGAGGTATGGGTTTTCTGGAGGTATGGGTTTTCTAGGGTTGGAAGGAAGAGTGGATGATCGCAGAGAGGGTTTGAGACTTGGAGTATTGGAGAAGTTTTGGAAAAGTGGTAGGGAAGATGGTGGTTTAGGTTATAAAGGAGTGGGTTTTGCAATGGGTTTTCTCATGGGCCAAGATGTTCATCCAGGTAACCCGACCTTTATTTGAATTTGAATAGGTGTGACTTTTCCCATTCGACCAATAAGGTAATCTGATACGGTGAGTGGGTCTGATAAGGCCAGTATCAGATCAATTTTGATCATTCCAAATTAAATATGAGAGCGAAAAGCACTTGAGTGCAAAACATCCGCATTAAATGCATGTCATATCAACTGATAGTGGAGCATGGGGTAGTGGGCTGAGGTTTGTGGCCACACGATCACCTCTACCAACCACATCGAACGGTTAGGGTATAACTTCTCAATCCCAAGTAACCGTCAAGGAATTTATCGTCTAAGAGACGTGTGATTTGTCACGAAGGATAAGTGAAGATTTTCATGCTGAGACCAACTGATAGAAGTCTCGGTTGAGAAAGTTTCATGACCAGGATTCATTTGTAGAGAGAGAAACACACAAAACATAGAGATGAATTATTACAAAGACGAACATGGATAATTTTACAATCATCTCTCAGTTTACATGAAATAAAGTTATCCTTAAGTTCTCTTCACCCTTTTTCTCAGCTGGTCTTCTAGCTCTTGAAGCTGTTCTTCACAGAAGTCCTTCCATATCAGAAAAGATGGATCAGTTTTGAAAGCATCCATCATAGGAGGTGATGGACCAAGTGGAGGACGAACATTCTGGAGAAGGGTCGAAGGAAGCTTGTTAGTAGCCGAACCATGAGAGCTTTCTCCATGCTCAGTTGATAGGCTAAGAGATTTGGGATGATCATACCATTATAAGATGTGTCTATTGTGGAGGAGATCTTTTTCTTTCCCTTGTCCATTGTCAAGAAATGGGATGATCATACCATTATAAGATGTTTCTATTTATAGGCACGAGTAATCGTTCATATCGAGGTATGACACATATTCCATGTGTGAAAGACTAAACACAAAAAGATATCAAGTTCCAACGTGTTGGAAGAAGATTCCTGACGAAATGGCATAGATAAGACATAGCATGCTCAAAAGATAAAGTAAATCAAATAAAGATCTACTTCTCTCGTGTTGTCATTTCGTTTTGCATCATTTCGCGTTAAAGAGAATACGAAACAAATAAAGTTTCGGTATCTTGCAACAAAAGACGTTTATTTATGATGATTAGAGAGAAACATCATATAGGGGTACATAGAAAGTAACACAAGAGAGAGTGATTCATTTCTTCGCTTTTCCCTTCAGATCCTTGCTCTCCACACTTCTCATTGACATCATTTTACCCAACTCCTTGCGAAACCATTTCGCGGTCTTGGTCGTCTTTGACCCAGAAGGCGTAGGTGCTGGCATTACTTCACTACTAGTGTCGGATTCACTAGCGTGAGTGCTTAGGTACATGAGATAGTCTCGGTCAGCGAGAGGATTTTTCCAATCCTCAGCCGAGGGAAAGTTTCGTCCATTTTCCACAGGTGTAGGTGCTTCATGAATGTCAACAATGGTATTTTAAATCAACAACTCCAAATATTATTTTAAGCTTTCATGGTAAACATTAATCTTCATTACTAAAATAAGCCCCCAATGTTGGGGAACAATCCCCAAATGTTGGGGAATAGACGAAGCCTTAATTTTCTACCAAACTAAAATAATATTTATAAATTCACAACTCCAAATATTATTTTAAGCTTTCATGGTAGTCCATCCGAAACATTAATCTTCATTACTATATAAATTTCCAACATTCCTCCTCCATTTTATATAGTAAAAATTAAAGCTGGGCATAAATCAGGTTCAACCTAAAATATTCGAGGGTTCAACCCGTTTGACCCAAAAACGAGTCGGGTTCGAGCAGAAACCAGTAGAACCCGCATAAAAATAGCCACAATTAATTTTTTCGGTTCGGATTTCTAGTCCTCCATTTAAGTTTCGAATTCGACCTAAAACCCGAAATATATATAGGTTAGGGTTTTAGACATTCATTTCATTTGCGCCTCTCACGCCTCACACCTCTCATTCTTCTCCACAAATTCTCTGTCTGTCTCTCACCCAGACACCATCTCCGACTCACCTCTGTCACTCCATCCAAACACCATCTCTGGAGTCCAAGGTCTCTTCGTATCAGACTCTGCCGCTCACCCCTCTGAGTCTCTGACCCTCTCTGCCACTCCGGCTCCGCCATTTCGCCTTTTTCGTGGGACTGCGACGCCTCGCCGACTCCGGCTCTCCACCTTCTCGACTTTCATGGTCTCACCGTCGACTCTCGCTTACCAGTAAGTCTCATCTGACATCTCACCTTTAGAGTTTTATCTACTCATACTCATAGTCCACTCATTCTTTCACACAGGAAACCCTAGATCTGAGGCGATATCATTGGCTTCTTCGGTGACCGCCTCTGGCCATTAAAACCTTACATGAGTGACAGTTAGGTCCGAGAAAGCCTCGTCTTAGTTTTGTGCTGGGCAGACCCAATAGTTGTTTTCTTTATTTATATATATAATTTTAAAAAATAGTTTAAGAGGTATGAATCGCATAATTGGAAAATTATTTTCTTTAAATTCAAAAAATGCGAATAGGACTTTATATTGGTAGTTCTAAAAACAATTGTCAAACTCGTCTAAGTCTATTTTAATAAAAATAACTTCAAAATAATTATGTTTTTAAAAGAATAATTAAGTCAAAAGACTGAGTATAAGTTTTGGCATCATTAAATTAAAAAGGTGGAAAATTGATATGAATATTTTAATGTTTTAATTTGATGATGAGTCAAATGTAATTTGATAGACCCCCATAATTTTTATTGTAATTTTATAAGTTTAGAAAGAATCATATATATTACCAAAAAATCAATTAATATAGGGTCTACATGGATTTGATGGGAGATTAGTTGATAAATATTTTTTGAATAATGGTTTACTAATGTGTGTATGGGCTTACGGCGAGATGAGATGAGATGCTTTGACAATAGTTATGATGTGCATTCGTGTTGCAAAACGCCGTCGTTTTGACTTAAAACGTGCGTCCCATTTAAAAAAAAAACAATAATTCAGTTTCGATTCCCCTCAACAGCATTATGTTGTTCATTCATTGTGGATTTTTAGTTCATTCATTGTGGATATTTAGTTCATTCATTCTGGATTTTGTGTTATTCATTCACTGTGGATATATAGTTATGAATTTGTGGATATATAGTTATAAATTTGTGGATATATAATTCAAATTATGCACAAAAAAATGCTATTGCCGGGAGTCGAACCTGATTTATTTTTTTAATTGAACGCGCGTTTTTAGTCGAAACGACGTCGTTTTTGCAACCGTGTGCACCATACATGGTAGACACGGTTGCACAACATAATTTGAGATGCTTTGAAGGGAAATATAAAACACTACTAACGTTCAAATCTTAGCTACTAAGAACACATTCCTTTTTAAAATCGAAAATGTAAATTAAATCAAAAGTCCAACTATCGAGACATACCCCTGACTACAACTCCGTATGAGAGGTTCAAAATCCCAAGCCCAAGCACAGGACTAATTAAATAAATCCTATCTAGAACATGTAACAATTTAAAAGCTGACGACGCACCCAGTTACGTAAACCACAAAATTCAAATGGCGTGCTGTAATACAAACCAAACCGAATTTTAAAATCTTCACAGCATGCATTTAAAATGTCTAATTATCTAGGAGCAGAATTTGGGTGGCTAATTTAATAAAGCATTTGGAATCATTCGAGTCAACAAGTCAAGCTTTGAAGCTAATTAAGCAATGATTAGAAAATAATCAAGTTTTATACCATTGCCTGTTGGACACGTATCTATGCTTAAATTTCAAGGGCTCTTGGACACGTAAGTAGGGTTGTGGTCCACCGTTGGGCTCGCCAACGGTTTGATGAGCTGCGGTTCATCGGTTGGCTGTGATCAACCCCTTACACGGTGATCGGAGCGGAGGTAAAGCCCTCGAACCCGACCAATTCTCTCCGGAGTTGGTCGATATGCTTAAATTTCAAGGACTCTTGGACACATATCTTACAATCAAAGGGGATACGTACCCCGAGTTTGAGTGGATCCTCGAGTGCTACTTGTATAAGGCACACACAAGACATCATTTCCCATGATAGGATCAATCTCATGGCAACCATTCCCTCCACGAAAGCTTTGGCAAATGGCTGCAGACCATAGCATATCTTAACAACTCCATTCATATTTTGTAGATCAGAATCCATTATGTACTGTCCTGATTCTCCTTGTTTCATCCCAACTTCAAATCACATATGAACCTCAGCCTTTCCAAGTCCACTCCAACTCTAGACTGCGAGGCTCAACTTCCCGGCATGAATCCTAAGCTCTGTTGCCAACTCAGCTCTTTCCTCAGGGGCTTTTCTTGCAACTTCTTCAAGATTGATGTAATCACCATCATCTAGCTAAAACAGATTACAACTCCGAAGATTGGTGGCATCCAACACCAACTTTCCCACAGCCTTCGATAGACAGCCATCAACACTCACACCTTTCCTATCCAGAATCCAGCTCAACACCATCCCATACGGTAGGCTTTTCCGATTATGATCACGACAGAAAACCATATGTTGCAACATCAAAGCTGGCAGGTTGAACTTGACCATATTCTTGAGGCAAAAAGCAAAGGTGCATTCCAACTTTCCCAACAACTTATTTTTGTTGTTATTGGGTAACAAACAATCCGAGACCAACATAACCAAGATCATCTGTTCCGTAGACAACCACTTTTTCTCCGGCCTTGAAGCTTGAGTGAAACCACTCGTGCGACCCAACAGATAACTCAAATAGTCCTGGTACCCCATGGTATCCGTACTAATCCATGAGTTACCGTTATACTGAGCAACTCCCGAAGCAGATAAACTCAAAAGCTGAGCCAGCCTCTTTTCAGAAAGAACTATCTTCACACCTCTCACTTTTGAGGTGATCTCAAGCTTATTGCCATCCTTTGTCACAATCATGTGACGATAAAATTCCTTGACCAAACTCGGGTAAGTCTCGGCCCTTATGGCGAGAAACCCATCCAACAAACTTTGGAAACACAAAATTGTAGTGCTATATTACGAGAGTGCATAATGGAAAAGTTGATATATAGTGCTTGAGATGATCCCAATTCCTCAGTTGCAAATATGTGAATGCATTGAAAAGAGCCCTACCCTACCAATTTTCAATTGTAATTAATTAATGTAAAATAAGAAATCTGAAATGGGGGATATATTAATGAGGGACAGACAGAGGGCAATGATAAATAACGAACCATAGGCAGATGAGTTTGGTTGTCCCTGCCATTTTCCATCTAGCAGTGTACTATGCAAAAGGTCCTTTAATCAGACTCCATATAAATTAGGCAATTAAAACATAGTAAAGCAAGAAGTGGAAAAAAATAATATACAGAGAATAGAATAACATTGAGGTAGTAAGGCAAGTAGTAGTTAATTGATGTAGGTAACAGAGCACACTATATGTCCTAGTAAGGCACTTGGTGAAATCAAAATTAATTGATGTAGGAATTATCTCAATATAAAACTAGCTTATATTATCCAAATTCCGCAACAAGCAGGAATTATCCAAAACGACGATTATCAACTTAGAAACAAAATCACTCCACAATAAAATATCATCTTATTTATTCATTATATGGCCGAACCCACAGCCCATAACATTCCTTAAAAATCCCTTGGTCCACCAAGTATGATGGACCATCCTTATACCTCCCACAGACCCAGATTCCTGCCTTCTTAAGCTGCTCATTCCTTAAGCATCATGAGCCTAAGATCTATTCTGATCCAAAAAAAAAAAAAAAAAAAAAAAAAAAAAAAAACAATACCACTCTTATATAAGGCACACACAAGACATCATTTCCCATGATAGGATCAATCCCATGGCAACCATTCCCTCCACGAAAGCTTTGGCAAATGGCTGCAGACCATAGCATATCTTAACAAATCCATTCATATTTTGTAGATCAGAATCCATTATGTACTGTCCTGATTCTCCTTGTTTCATCCCAGCTTCAAATCACATATGA
This sequence comes from Ipomoea nil, assembly GCF_001879475.1. NCBI lineage: Eukaryota > Viridiplantae > Streptophyta > Magnoliopsida > Solanales > Convolvulaceae > Ipomoea > Ipomoea nil. The sequence goes on along the minus strand of NW_017618983.1, from coordinate 16,299 downwards.
ACCTCAGCCTTTCCAAGTCCACTCCAATTCCAAATTCCAGCACTTCTAATCACCATTGGCAATTTGCAGATCATACCTGCAGCCCCCTTTCAGCTTCATCAATCCTCAGAGAGCCTTGGTAATAATAGCTAGCAAAATAAAAGTCTTGAGTAAGTAGTTAATATTCAATTGAATAATTATACTTATCGATTGGACGCATTAATGATTGGGTAATTAGCAACATTCTTAAGTAATAAGCAGCTCAGTTAGCTTTGTAATCAACATTGGGCAAACAGTACACAAATCAAAGTTGGAAAGAGCCCTAACAATTTAAATTCTAATTACTTGATGTAAATTAAGAAATCTGAAATGGGATATATTAACGAGGGACATACAGTGGCCCCGTTGAGAGGGCTGGCTGAGATCGTCGGAGACGGACTGCGGTGGTGAGAGCCTTAGAGCTAATTAATGAGAACATTTCAGTGTATAACATCACACTGAAATGTTATAGTAACCATGTTGCGTAATGACAATAGTAACCATGACATGAAATAAACTTTGAAGAAGAAATAAACACATGAGTCCGCAACAAAAAGAAAAGAACTAGAGTAAGTGATCATATTTGATTATATTTAGAAACTTTCCAGCTCAATTAATTCATTGAATGAAAATGGCATAATATGATAAAACCTTCAGGGAATGAAGAGAGAGTGTTCGAACCTGAGGTTAAATTAACCTTAAACATAATATGATAAAACCAACACCATTTTGTTCAACAGTTGCAAGCAAATCCCAGTAAATACCAGTCCTTCCTTGATGAGATCTAGAGCTTGTTTCATTAAAATAAGTCTCTCCACTTTGCCTTTGAGCTACAACTAGAGGCAACAAAAATACATTAAATATGGCGGATCCCTAATAACTCATATTTTAACGCACTCTATAGATATCGGCACAACAAAACATATGAAAAGATTTAAAACTTAATGCAATATTAGAGAAAAGAAAAGAAAAAAAATCAGTACATAGTAGTTAGAGAAAACATCAGGTTTAGCAAATGCATATTGACAGATGAATCACCTAAAGGAAAGGAATATTGCAATCACACCTAAACTTAGGAACATCTTGCAATCGGAAGGCTCAGAGCGGCTCAGAGCACTCAGATTTCATAGAAAAACAAACATTTAACATTTAATTAGCAACTTGGGCTATAATTAAAAAGAATAACAAGCAAGTCCAGTCTAAGAAATTGACGACATCGATAGCGGCAACAAAAATACAGTAAATATTGCCCAAAAAAAAATGCAATCTAAAACCATAAGATGCAATGACACCTAAGCTTAAGGACATTTAAAACTATCTACAATCAAAAACTATATACATTTCAGTCTATAACATCACAACTCTAATGCAGCAAGCGGAAGAATAACAACCAAGTCCAGAAAAATTAAAAAGGACTAACCATGACAGACAAAAAGACACAGGGTCATGCCATAACTATTACCAGAAAAGAAGTGGTTTTGAGGATATCGGCGTGAGATCGACGAATTCATGGCATAACTATTCCAGAGCAACCTTCTTTATTAAAACCATAAATGCAGCACTTACCATCCACTGATCTATTCGGGACTGACTTGTTATGCGCAGTTTAGTGTCTACATTATAGACCCAGGACCAAGTTAGTTTCTTTTTTAGCAGCTCCAACTGATGAGATATCTCTTCTATGTGTTCCACACTTTTTATCTTGATCTTCGGCTCCTAAATTTCATTAACTATTGGGCTATTGGACTTCTCTAGTTCATCAATCAGACTATCTGGCATTACACAGGTGGCCTACAATAACCTTCATAAGTCCCCTCGCTCCATATTCCCGAACAAAAGGGCCTGTAACTCAAAATGATTGTATGCACTCCACACCTAGCCATGACAATTAGTTCAAATGATTGATTTATGAACTGATTGAGACCATACGACAATCATTTTTATACACAAATGATTGATTTATGAGCTGATGGAAAGTACTGTAGTAGTGAGAGGCACCATCAGATGCATAAGCAAATGGATATTGCAATCACACCTAAGCTTAATCACATTTTCATCTATCTGCAAGCAAGCAAAAGCCTCAACGCACTCGATTTCATACAGAAACATGTCTGCAGCATCACAGCTATAATGCAGCAAGCGGAAGAATAACCAAGTCCAGTAAAATTAAAAAGAACTAACCACGAAAGACACAGCAGCAAGAATTTGATTCAATGTAGTGATTATTTCATTGAAATAATTATCTCCAATTTGTAGTTGTGTGAAGATGAATGGTTGCAATATATGTTCGCAACTCATGGGTACTAAGACATCCATTTCAAGCAATAGAATTCGAGCAGCAATGGTACAAAGTAAGGATACAGTACAATAGGAAATAAAAGAACCATAAGTATTGTGAATAGGAAAACAAATCAGCAGTAATTAACAACCCAAAGGATTTAATTAATTGATTTAAAATAACAAAAGGATTGTCAAGCAAATAAGAAAATTACCAGGTAAACGTGAGTGAGTAGTTAATGTAAGGAAAATGATTGTGAGTGAGCAATCTACTAGTGTGCTCTGTAAAAATCTAAAATCTAAAAGAAGCCGCAACTGAAAGAAAAGTATACACAAATATTTCAATATATAAATTTAAAAGAACTATGAAAAATTGTAGTGCTATTAAAATGTTACCTTCCGCATAAGTTGCTTGTTATCATGTAAGTTTTAATTCATAGATAGGATTTTCACTTTCCCCAATAAGTTTTAAACAACATAAAGTATTGGGGCATAAGAAATCAACTATATAAGTAATATTACGAGACTGCATAATGGAAAAGTTGATATATAGTCCTTGAGATTGAGATTGAGATGATCCCAATTCCTCAGTAATTAATTGATGTAAAATAAGAAATCAACTATGGGGGATATATATATTAACGAGGGACAGCCAGAGGCAATGAGATAATAACTAACTAGTGGCCCCGGAGAGACGGGCGGATAGATCGGGCTGAGACCAGCCGCATAAGTCCGCAACACGGCGGTGGTGAGAGCCTTCGGGATAGATACGAGCTCATAATGTAAGTTTCAAACTATATAAGTAATATTATCGATTGGGGGCACTAATGATTGGGTAATCAGCAACATTCTTAAGTAATAAGCAGCTCAGTTAGATTTGTAATCAACATTGGGCAAACAGTACACAAATCAAAATTGAAAAGAGCTCTACCCTGCATTAGATCTTGCTAAAAGAGCAAGAAGGCTGAAGGCTTGCATTTTAAATGACCAACAATAGCCTAAAAGTTAAAATTGCAATAACAACCTGTGTAAGTTTGCCCATTAAAGTCGAGACTCACTCACCAGTTTATCAATGACTTTGTCCGTTATATCATGAAAATAAATATACAATTTGGGAATGCTATTAATAGTGTAGTAGCAGTATTCTTTAAGAAACAGAACTTTAAGAACCAAAAACATTTCAAACACATTGTCGTAGACTAGGAAAACCGTCCGAAACAGCATTCTAATAATAATACATATAGTTGGAAAAACAAATTAAAATTACAAAAATTTCCTTTACATTAAGCAATTACTGGCTCTATTCTGGTTTAGGTGTCATGTTTACTATTTGAAGGTCAAACTGCTTCTTCTTTCTCTTTTAATTTCTTTAACATTTTCGTATAATGTTTTAAATTTGGTCTTTCGTATTAAATATATAAATGTAGTGTCTAAATATATAAATGTTATTCACTAATATGAATATATACTCTTCCTCACTATTAGTTTGGGCTTAAGTTGGATTAAAGCACACAATTTAACAAAATGGAAGAAAAACATGCAAATCAGATTCTCTTATTCAACTGACAATAGTTTACCTCAATACTATCCTTTCCAATCCACCAGCACAGGTAATAATCTTCTTTCTTATCATGATAGTGATAGGTGTATAGAACTACATAGCAATCTCCGCTGTTTGCACTGCCATTGATGCACCAAACCTGATATAAAGGCAGCATTTAGTACTACATAAAATAGATGGCAGCTGTCACCGGTATGAAATTTAAAATCAGAGAGAGAATTCCGAATAAAGCAACTAAGAAAGCAAATAAGGCCCATATACAGATTAAGTAATTCACACATGGCAAACTACTGATCTAGGCTTAGCAAAAGATGATATGTGCATACACAAAAAAGGCTTTAATCTTTTAAAGTCCGCATCAACCTTAACATAGAGTACTATCAAAATAGTAATAGTAAGAGCAAATAAAAAACGGCAAAATGAGCAGTACTAGTGTGCTGTGTAGAAATTTAAAAGAAGTAACCATGAGTGAGTGAGTGAGTAGTTAAAAAAAAGTAAAGGATTGTCAAGAAAATAAGAAAATTACCAAGTGAGTGAGTAGTTAATGTAAGGAAAATGATTGTGATTGAGGCATCTACTAGTGTGCTGTGTAGAAATTTAAAAGAAGTAACCATGAGTTGTAGTGCTATATTACGAGACTGCAGACTTCTATCATCAAATGTAGATGCTAGTGTGCTGTGTAAAATCGATCCCCGAGAAATGAACAACGATGATTCATTAACTTCGATCATCAAACGTAGATGCTAGTGTATGCTGAATGAGGTGGCAGACTTCTAGATGAGGGGTTCAAATCAGTAATGTGGCCTTGTTATCAGTGGCAGCAATGGAAAAAAATAAGAATATTTTGAAGCACAGTGGTATCTCATTCGATAAAAAAAAAAAAAAAAAAAGCAACATCTACTGAGCACCGTCAAGCATTGTAAGGATACAGCATGTAGTTTCCCTAGTCCCAAAAAAAAATTAATTTAATGGTGATTGTGTGTAAAAAATGATAAAGTACATAGGCCAAAAAAAATACCAGCTCATAATGTAAGTTTTAACCAGGCGCAAGAGAATTCGTTGGGCACATAGTAAAGAAAGAAGTTAAAACTTAAGCGAAGAATGGAATGGCCACGAGTATGCACCAAAATAGTACTATGGAGATATAAATGCATTTTCAGTTTCCCCAAAACAAACAATTAGCATAAGAGTATAAAAAACAAACAAACAAACAAACAAACAAAAGCACTTTCAATCGGCAGTAAGGGACATGATTAAGGGCACTTGAGACCATGTTGTGACAATGAACAAGTGCTTTCAGTAGTATTTATTTACTATGTTTTAATCAATGTGGTTAAATTAGCCATGACAGACCTCATATTGTCTACAACTAAGATTTTTGGAGCACTCAGAATAATGGGAAAAACTCAGATTGCAATCTACTTGATGAGAAACACACAAACAAGACCAGTCCAGTTGTATATTACAAGACTGCAGAATTGTAATGATATTCCAGTTAAATAAAAAAGAAGTAACCATGAAAAGAAAGACAGTTGTTAAATACCAGTCCTTTTGATCGTCCATGATGCACTTGTCTTGTTGAGAAGTCTACCCGCAATGTACTTTAAAATGTTACCTTGGGATAATCAGCATCGTATAGCACAGCAGCAGACGCAGCAGCTAGGTCAGCTCACTGCATACGAGCTCTTATATAAGTAATATTACGAGACTGCAGATTGAGATGATCCCAATTCCTCAGTTTAGCCCTAATTCAATTTCAATTGTAATTAATTGATGTAAAAATAAGAAATCTGAAATGGGGGATATATATATATTAACGACGGAGGGAGGGGCAATGACATAATAACGAACCAGTGGCCCCGGAGAGACGGACAGATAGATCGGGGTGAGAGCGGCGGAGACGGAGACACGGCGGTGGTGAGAGCCTTAGAGAGAGATGGGCGAGGCGGGAAGATAGGTAAGGAAAATCTGAGGTGAGGTTAGATTATTAAACTTAAGGATAAAATAACCAAAATATCCCCGGTTGAGCTGAGCTTGAGCTGACAGTATGTAAGTAAGTGTTGAATAATTATAAAGTAGTTGTTTTGTGTAGAAACTTTGACTGGCCATAACTTTTGACTCGGTCGTCCGTTTCGGACAAATTTTTTTTTGAAATCGCGTATTTTGGCCGTCGGCCGTAGGCGGTTTGGCCGTCGAATTTCTCACCAAAACGCTTCTTTTGGTCTTAATTTTAGTTTTTTATGTATTTAGATGTTTTGAACAATATTTCGAACAATTTTACAACTACTTGCGTAAAAAAATTGTAAGAAAAAACTATGGGAACATTATGTTTTATCAGTGAATTTCATTATTACGCAATCAATTGAAAGAAACTAAATTAGTGATTAAACTTTTCTAAATAGTATATATTGTAGGTAGTGTATTTGCCTTATATATATCAAGAAGATGAATTAGCACAATTGATCATGATCTTTGTGGGGAGGGGAGGTTGTGTTGTGGGTAATTCATTCATCATCATATCAATTATCAAAATAAGAAGTTTTGTTATAAGTTTAAAATGCTAATTATATTAAGTTTGAAGATAGCTCCTCTCAAAAAAATTGAGCTATACATTAAGTTAAGTTGTTCCATTATATCTAAAGTTATCATAAGTTCTTCCATATATTATACAATGTTGATCAATGTTATTATCTAAAGTTTTAAGTTACAAGTTAGCGATGAATGTTATTATCTAAAGTTTGAAGGACAACTATATATTATGTGTAATTATCTAAAGCGTGAAGGACAACTATATATTATGTTTATCCGTGTTATTATCTAAAGCGTGATTATGTCTATCCATGTTATTATCTAAAGCGCGAAGATAACTATATATTATGTCTATCCATGTGTATTATATAACTTTAGGTAAATTTGAATCAATATAATATCAAGTTAGCTATACAATCATGAAATCAAAATTTTGAAGTTTACCTACCTAAAGTTATATAATTATACATTCATGTTATCCCTAATATATGTATGTTAAGTAAATTCATTAACGTATTTTCTTATTTGTTAACATATCAGTTAATATATATTAAAACCATCATTGTGTTCTCTTCTATTTAAATGGATGGTGCTTTAAAACCATCATTGACTATTACTTTCCTCTTCCTTTTTCTTTTTCCGCTTTTAGCGTGGAGGCGAGGATGCGGCGAGACGAGGGGGCGGGGCGAAGCTGCTGTGGCTTTGGGGGCGAAGATGCGGCTAGTCGACGCGAGGCAAAGCTGCTGTGGCTTTGAGGGGCGAAGATGCGGCTAGGCGACGCGAGGCGAAGCTGCTGTGGCTTTGAGGGGCGAAGATGCGGCTAGGCGACGCGAGGCGAAGCTGTGGCTTTGAGGGGCGAGGATGCGAGGGCGAGGCGAAGCTGTGGCTTTGAGGGGCGAGGATGGGCGAGGATTCGAGGGCGAGGCGAAGCTGCGGCTTTTGGGGGCGAGGTTGCGAGGGCGAGGCGAAGCTGTGGCTTTGAGGGGCGAGGATGGGCGAGGATTCGAGGGCGAGGCGAAGCTGTGGCTTTGAGGGGCGAGGATGGGCGAGGATTCGAGGGCGAGGCGAAGCTGCGGCTTTTGGGGGCGAGGTTGCGACGAGGCTGTGGCGGCGAGGCGAAGCTGTGGCTGTGGCGGCGATGAAGCTGTGGCTGTGGCGGCGATGATGCTGTGGCTGTGCCGTGCGGGCGAGGATGCAACGATGCTGTGGCGACAGGTAACCCTTCCGTACGATTAATTACTGACAGGTAATTTAATCTTACATGCTACCTTTTTCTCATTCATATGCTGCGATTAATTACTGGAGTTGTTCTGCTCCGTTTTGTTGAGGGTAGCCGGCTTGTGCCCCAATTTATTATTATTGTTTTTGTCTTTGGCCGTGCCTTGGTCGATGCTTTTGTTTCTGTTATTTGTTGTTGCCGTGTTTCTTTGTCAAAGACCTTTGGCATGCCGCCGAACTTCCCGGCGGAATGGTAAAGTGCCGGCGAACTTCTTTCCCGGACTTACTGCCGGAGAAATTCGCATAGGATAGGACGCGGCCGTTGGTCGTTGTCGAACAACCCGGCCGTTGGTGGTTGTCGAACTATCCCGTAGCCGACAAAGTTCCCGGCGGTCGGCGGCGCCACAAAAAATTCCCGGTGGCTGGGCAGTCGATGCCCGGGACAAAACTGCTGCTGGCCGCCAGTCGCCGTCGCCGACCGTCCGTCGAACTACCCCGCCGGCGACAGTTTGCCGCCGGCCGCTCCGTCGAACTACCCCGGCGAAAAACTGCTGGCCGGCCGTCGTCCTCCCTCCGACGAACTATCCCGGCGCCGGCGATAAAACTGCTGGCCGGCCGTCGAACTACCCCGGCCGGTGGCGACCACCATCAGAAGTATTTATTATTTTAATTGAAATTTGTGATGCATGGGAACTTACAAGGATATATTTATTTGAATTAAAATTTGTGATTTGTATGGGGCCTCACAAGTATATATTTATCTGTGACCTTTGATTTCTGACGCATGTGAATAAATAAATGTAATAAATGTAATTAATGTAAGCTGGTCCCACCACACATTGTAGATAAGTAATTTTAATGGCTGTTTAGCATATTGAATTAGCCAGAACCACCCCGGCGACGGAAGACCCCCGTCGGCCAGAACTTTCCGCAACCTCGGCCACCCCGTTCCGCAACTTTCCGCAACCTCGGCCACCCCGTTCCGCAACTTTCCGCAACCTCGGCCACCCCGTTCCGCAACTTTCCGCAACCTCGGCACACCCGTACCGCATAATTCCGCAACTTGGGCACCCTCGTACCGCATAAGTCCGCAACCTCGGCACCCTCGTACCGCATAATTCCGCAACCTCGGCACCCTCGTTCCGCATAAGTCCGCAACTTGGGTACACTCGTACCGCATAATTCCGCAACCTCGG
>NW_017618982.1:0-5000 GCF_001879475.1 Ipomoea nil | reverse complement strand
TGTGCGGAACGAGCGTGCCTACGTTGCGGGCATATGCGGAACGAGTGTGCCTACGTTGCGGGCATATGCGGAACGAGTGTGCCTAAGTTGCGGACTCATGCGGAACGAGTGCGCCTAAGTTGCGGACAGTTGCGGAACGAGTGTGCCTAAGTAGCGGACAGTTGCGGAACGAGTGTGCCGAAGTTGCGGACTTGTGCGGAACGAGTGTGCCGAAGTAGCGTGCCTACGTTGCGGACTCATGCGGAACGAGTGTGCCTACGTTGCGGGCATATGCGGAACGAGTGTGCCTAAGTTGCGGACTCATGCGGAACGAGTGTGCCTAAGTGCCGGACTTGTGCGGAACGAGTGTGCCTACGTTGCGGGCTCATGCGGAACGAGTGTGCCCAAGTTGCGGACTTATGGGGTACGAGCGTGCCTAAGTTGCGGACTCATGCGGAACGAGTGTGCCTAAGTGCCGGACTTGTGCGGAACGAGTGTGCCTACGTTGCGGGCTCATGCGGAACGAGTGTGCCCAAGTTGCGGACTTATGGGGTACGAGGGTGCCTAAGTTGCGGACTTATGCGGAACGAGGGTGCCTAAGTTGCGGGCTTATGCGCAACGTTGGTGCCTAAGTTGCGGACTCATGCGGTACGAGGGTGCCGAGGTTGCGGAATTATGCGGTACGAGGGTGCCGAGGTTGCGGACTTATGCGGTACGAGGGTGCCGAGGTTGCGGACTTATGCGGAACGAGTGTGCCTACGTTGCGGGCATATGCGGAACGAGTGTGCCTACGTTGCGGGCATATGCGGAACGAGTGTGCCTACGTTGCGGGCATATGCGGAACGAGTGTGCCTACGTTGCGGACTTATGCGGAACGAGCGTGCCTAAGTTGCGGACTCATGCGGAACGAGTGTGCCTAAGTGCCGGACTTGTGCGGAACGAGTGTGCCTACGTTGCGGGCTCATGCGGAACGAGTGTGCCCAAGTTGCGGACTTATGGGGTACGAGGGTGCCTAAGTTGCGGACTCATGCGGAACGAGGGTGCCTAAGTTGCGGACTCATGCGCAACGTTGGTGCCTAAGTTGCGGACTCATGCGCAACGTTGGTGCCTAAGTTGCGGACTCATGCGCAACGTTGGTGCCTAAGTTGCGGACTCATGCGGTACGAGGGTGCCGAGGTTGCGGAATTATGCGGTACGAGGGTGCCGAGGTTGCGGACTTATGCGGAACGAGGGTGCCGAGGTTGCGGAATTATGCGGTACGAGGGTGCCCAAGTTGCGGAAAGTTGCAGTACGAGGGTGCCCAAGTTGCGGAAAGTTGCGGTACGAGGGTGCCCAAGTTGCGGAAAGTTGCGGTACGAGAGTGCCCAAGTTGCGGAAAGTTGCGGTACGAGGGTGCCCAAGTTGCGGAAAGTTGCGGTACGAGGGTGCCCAAGTTGCGGAAAGTTGCGGTACGAGAGTGCCCAAGTTGCGGAAAGTTGCGGTACGAGAGTGCCCAAGTGCGGAGTGCGGAGGGTGCCCAAGTTGCGGACTTATGCGGAACGAGGGTGCCGAGGTTGCGGACTTATGCGGTACGAGGGTGCCGAGGTTGCGGACTTATGCGGTACGAGGGTGCCGAGGTTGCGGACTTATGCGGTACGAGGGTGCCGAGGTTGCGGACTTATGCGGTACGAGGGTGCCGAGGTTGCGGACTTATGCGGTACGAGGGTGCCGAGGTTGCGGAAAGTTGCGGTACGGGTGTGCCGAGGTTGCGGAAAGTTGCGGTACGGGTGTGCCGAGGTTGCGGAAAGTTGCGGTACGGGTGTGCCGAGGTTGCGGAAAGTTGCGGTACGGGTGGGCCGAGGTTGCGGAAAGTTGCGGTACGGGGGTGCCGAGGTTGCGGAAAGTTGCGGTACGGGGGTGCCGAGGTTGCGGAAAGTTGCGGTACGGGTGGGCCGACGTTGCGGAAAATTGCGGTACGGGTGGGCCGACGTTGCGGAAAATTGCGGTACGGGGGTGCCGAGGTTGCGGAAAGTTGCGGTACGGGTGGGCCGAGGTTGCGGAAAGTTGCGGTACGGGTGGGCCGAGGTTGCGGAAAATTGCGGTACGGGGGTGCCGAGGTTGCGGAAAGTTGCGGTACGAGGGTGCCCAAGTTGCGGACTTATGCGGTACGAGAGTGCCCAAGTTGCGGAAAATTGCGGTACGGGGGTGCCGAGGTTGCGGACTTATGCGGAACGGGTGTGCCGAGGTTGCGGAAAGTTGCGGTACGGGTGTGCTGAGGTTGCGGAAAGTTGCGGTACGAGGGTGCCGAGGTTGCGGAAAGTTGCGGTACGAGGGTGCCGAGGTTGCGGAAAGTTGCGGTACGAGGGTGCCCAAGTTGCGGACTTATGCGGAACGGGGGTGCCGAGGTTGCGGACTTATGCGGAACGAGGGTGCCGAGGTTGCGGACTTATGCGGAACGAGGGCGCCCAAATTGCGCACAGTTGCGGACGGATGCGGAAAATATCACGCAACAGAGGTTTACCCGCCTGCCACCCCAGTACTTTTACGACGGTTCTGTGTTATGCCTTGGCCTATGTCGTTTTACGTCGTTCTCGTGCCAAAATGGCATATACATTTGTTTTAGAGCTTATTGTACTATTTAATTAGTGAGGCAAACGATATGCCATATATTCCTCTCACATTCCCAACAATCCCAAGTACTTGGCTAAGTCAGACAAGGAACTTTGCGGACAGCTGGGCATAAATTTGGACATCGTCGTTTTCAATGAAATAATCATCCAAACGCTTTGAAATTTACCAAGCATTGTTAAAATGCTCTAAACTAAAGGACCATGCAATAACATTTGAAAAAAAATGCACGGAACCACCCGAAATGACCGTGTGATTTACGGGACAAACCGTGTCTACTGCTGTCACTGGGGTTTTTTTTTTTTTAACTACTATAGGGGGGGTATGGTAGTTGAGGTGCCGGTCGACTTTTTTCGGAACGTGTTGGGACGGGCCCCCCTCGTCCCGTAGGCCTCGTACGAGTGTTCCCGCCGCTCGTACGTATTATTGGGGACCGGCATAGACCCATCGGAGTCGCAAGGCGGGGCGGCGCACCGGACGGAGACGGACATGCAAAAAAACATCATTGGCACGTGAATTCGGTCAATCGAGCAAACGTGAATCTGCAATATACCGTCAGTAGGTTGTGAGTTGCCGAGGCACGTGTCCAATCGTCTAGTAAGCTGTTCGTTAACGAATTACGGTGCGCCGTAGGGGCGGAGGGCGGGCGTTCGCAATGAACCCGCCCAGCGTAGCGCAGTGCAGCGTACGTGTCGTCGGGCGTGGGGGTTGACCGACCTCGCAAGAGGATAGAAATATTGTATTGCTCGAGGCCTTTCATTCCTCGAGGGCTTCCTCCACAGCACTCGTTCGACGACACGTCCGGATCTGACCGAGACGGACATGCAAAAAAACGGCCGTGGAACAAGTTGGGCAAAAAAACAACCGTGAATCTGCAATATACCGTCAGTAGGCTTGTAAGTTACCGACACCAGTGTCCACCCGTCTAGTAAGCTGTCCGTTAAAGGATGATTGTGCGCTCGCTACGAATCTGCCCAAGCGCAACGGGCGTTGTCTTAGCGTCGGACTTGGGGGCTGACCCACCTCGCAAGAGGTATGGTGTTGTATTGATCGAGGACTTTCACTCCTCGAGGTCTTCCTCCACCCGATGGCGCGACGGACTCACAACCAATGCGTACGGCGAGATGGAAATTCGGTAGTTACCTTTCGTAACTATCGACGCGGGGCACTGAGGGAGACGGACATGCAAAAAAACGTCGTTGGCGCGGGGTTGTCGGTCAATCGAGCAACCGTGAATCTGCAACATACCGTAGTAGGTTGTGAGTTACCGAGACCCGTTTCCAACCGTCTAGTAAGCTGTTCGTTAGAGGATGATTGTGCTCCGGACGGACGTGGGGGCTGACCCACCTCGCAAGAGGTATGGTATTGCATTGATCGAGGGATTCCACTCCTCGAGGGCTTCCTCCACCTCACCCGATGGCGAGACGGACTCACAACCAATGTGAGCGGCGAGATGGGAATTCAAGGGTTACCTTTCGTACCTATCGACGCGGGGCGTTCCTGCCGTGACGGCCAGCATCGGTGGGGACTCGTGCACGGATTCGTCCGGGCCGGGTTCCTATCGATCCTCGGCTAAGCGATTGGGGCGTTTTTTGCGACGCGAGACGGTGCGTGAGTGGTTATCGGCGTGTGCGGTCAGGTTGGATCCCTGCTCGAGCAGCGACGTCCTGCCAAGCACGCCTCTTCATACAAGACGACACAAGGGCGCAAGGCCTTGGTCGCACGACGGTTTCCTGTGTTGCATACCTCGCACGGCACTGACGGCTTAACGTATTTGCATTTCGTTGCGCGCTCGTCTTCGCAACACGCGTGGATTTTGCGCGGGACGAACGGAGAAGGCATCGCCACGTTCCACGGTCGTCGCGAATCGTCGCGGCGGCCTTGGCACGAGGGCGACTGTCCGAGCTCTCGGATTCGGTCCACCTTGAGGGCAAGGGGCGTCGAGCTCCAATCTGCCCGTCCCGACGCGTTTTGTACGACTCAAACTGTCGCCTCGAGCTAGCCAGCGGTCGTTCTCGTCGCCAATCCCTCGTTCCTAGGAGCGAGCGGGAGACGGGGGCGTACCGTCGGTCTCGTGCGGCAGCGACGTCGTCGAGGAATGCTACCTGGTTGATCCTGCCAGTAGTCATATGCTTGTCTCAAAGATTAAGCCATGCATGTGTAAGTATGAACTAATTCAGACTGTGAAACTGCGAATGGCTCATTAAATCAGTTATAGTTTGTTTGATGGTACCTACTACTCGGATAACCGTAGTAATTCTAGAGCTAATACGTGCAACAAACCCGACTTCTGGAAGGGATGCATTTATTAGATTAAAAGGTCGACGCCGGGCTCTGCCCGTTGCTGCGATGATTCATGATAACTCGACGGATCGCACGGCCTTAGCGCCGGCGACGCATCATTCAAATTTCTG
>NW_017618981.1:0-16030 GCF_001879475.1 Ipomoea nil | reverse complement strand
GCATGGGTCTTTAATGTTTTTCTAGATGTCTAAACTTAGGACTTTTAAAAGAAAAAAATATATTTGAATTATCTCCACAAAAAGGTCTTGGACTTATAAAATGACATTTGAGTTTATGGAATAACATGTGCATAAAAAATATATTATATAATCATATAAAAAATGTGTTCAATTAGAGTTTAAATTTACTCATACAAAATTTGAAATTTGCTTTCTAAATGTAATTATCTTATTAGTTATTATTCGTATTGTGAAAATTATATATATAGATGAAATACAATTAAGAATAAATCAATGTAATTATGTACATAATTAGAGATTATATTAACCATACAAAATTTTAATTATAATTTTGTATTCTATAAAATATATAATACTTGACCAATGGAAGCTCAAAATATTATTATATTAAACAATTTAAAATATTTTTATTTTTTCTATTTTTTATTTTTATTTATAATAACATAATTTTCCCCGTGCATCGCGCGGTGAATTACTAGTAATTAATAATAAGGTTATTTTGCTTAAAAGGGGAAATGGAAAAGAATTGGTTGTATTAAGAATTTGTAAGGAAATAATGTAAACAAATTGGATATTAATAATTAACCCCCAAATTTAATAATGACAAGTTCATTAAAACAATCAGTAATATATCTGGTATACTCTAAGAGTCAAAGAGAGTTAGGCCTATAACAGGTAGAAAAAATGAAAATTTTTAATTAAATGAATGGCTCAGATTGATCATATTTTAAATATTTTCTAATTTATCCTTAATTATATGATTATCCGTTAACTTTCCCGTTAAATATTATCTTTTCCGTTAATTTATGTTAGTTCACCGTTAACATACTCATTGATTTCAATAAGAAAGGTTTTAAGTTCGAACCGAATCCAATCGGCAAAATTAGTACTCTATTTTTATTATAAAACTAAAATAATAATTTAGTAGCTACAACAAAAAATAATAAATATGCATTTCTTTAATTTAGAATTATGTGTCTACAATGCTTTTATTCAAAAAAAAATTATTCATTATCAATAAATTGAATAAGAGAAATAATTTTGTTAGTTATATTGTCTTTATTTTTCTTCAATATCAAAATTTTTTACATTCAAATTCATCAATTGATTATATTCGCTACATTGTCCCTAGAATGTTTTTATTAAAAAAAAATTATTCATTATCAATAAATTAATTAAGGAAAATACCAGGACTATGTGGTCCAATGGTATCCGGGTTGGACTTCCACTTGGAAGGTTGTGAGTTTTGAGCCTCAGTGGAGGTGTTATTAGCTCTTTGTGTTTCAATAGGTTGAGAAAGTATATGAACAGATACTACAATGTAATAGAGCTAGTAGCATTCAAAAAAAATTAAGGAAAATAATTTCATTAGTTATATTGTCTTTATTTTTCTCCAATGTAAAAATTCTTTACATTCAAATTCATCAATTGATTATATTCACTACATTGTCTATTATCTTGTTGGAGGATAAAATAAATAGCATAGGGCTATTTTTGTCCTCCTAATCCTTCTGCTTTAACCTTCATATATAAGCCTTGTCTTCTCTGTAATTACACATACTTTGATTAGAAATATACAGTGCGTCTTCTTCTTCTTTCAAGTCTGCTCTGTGCTTCTCGTTCGTTCACTTATTTTATCCTCCAACATATCTAATTTGTGCACTATTTTTAAATTAAATATCGAAGTATAATACAGAATAATGCCACATATTTATTTACCAAATATTTTATTAATACCATGAAAAAATTAAAAAATATATATAATTAATAAAGCCAATCATATTAACTACTTGAGAAATTTGTTGACAAGAGAGTATTCAAATCACACAACAAATTGAAGTGAGAAACTTCTCGCAATGTCCTTGCTTGACAATCAGCAGTTAGCGGATTTGACTAACAAATTATATCAACGGTGAGAAAAAAGATATTTGAAAAATTAGCAGTTTAGATTAATATGTAAAATGACCTAAGGGGTATACATAATAATATATAATAAATAATAATATAATAATAATAATAATAATAATAATAATAATAATAATAATATAATTGTTTAATAAAAAATAATATTAAAAAAAAAAATTAATAAAACATATGGAAAGCTGAACGTTCCGCTCCCTTTAGTTTTAATTTGCCACTTTTCCCACATCGGTGGGAAAAGTGGCATTGGAGCCTTGAGGCTCCTATAAAGGAGCCTTAAGGCTCCAATTTAAAAATTAAGCTTGCCCATCCGTTAATGGCCAAGCAGTGAGTTAGCGAAACTGGGCGCTTGTTATTTAAGGAGTCGAAATGGTTCCACAATAAATTTTTTTTAAAAAAATATAGAGGTGTATTAGGGAAATCATTCTAAAAAACGCTAACTGAAAATATTGTAAGTGCAATATTAGTATTTTCAATGGTTTGGAACAAATTGTTGTTTCAAACGGTTGAATAACCAAACACTTTCTTTAGCATTTTGATCTTTGGTTACATCATATTGTCCAATATCTTTGGGTTACATTATATTAAAATTTTTAAATTTTTACTACATCTAAATTCGTTAAAATTAGGAATTTCTCTATCCATAATAATTTATTCAACAATAATGGTTGAACTAAATGACACTTGAGCGAAACACCTAAAGGGCTGATACCGTTGAATTCATTCATTGATCTTGTATGTATATGTGCATTCATTTAAATATATTAGAACCCTTTACAACAAAAAATACTTGGTTACTATTATATTATATTTAATATATATTATATTAAATATATAATATTTAATATATCTAACATTTTGGTATCAGAGCCAGGTTAACTTTTCAACCCGAGATATTTTCCGTAGTGAAATATGATAGCAAATATCAATATTGTATGGTCGGGTCCCAAATTGGACGGAAACTCGATTACAATTATTGGCAAATTATGATGTCCACACATTTGAAAGCTCAAAAATCTTTGGAGTTTTGTTGATCCCGGTCTTACCCGAAGGAGCTGATGCAGCCCAAACACGGCGAGATCAATTGGCCTTGGGACAGATTCACCAAGGTGTTCATTACTCCATTTTTGGGCAATTAGCTCGTGCTCAACAGCAAAGCAAGCTTGGGACATCTTAAAAGGTATCAAACAAAGGAGTCGATCGGGCACAGAACTCTAAGTTGCAGTCGTTGAGAAGGTTGTAGATAATTGTGAGATGACCTCTACAGAAACAGTAGATACGTATTTCACTCGTCTTATTGATATGGTGAATAAGATGATGTTATATGGAGATACGATTGAAGATGGTGCAGTGGTTGAAAAAGTTCTACGAACTATGCCGATGAAGTATGACCATGTGGTGGCTTCAATCACAGAGTCACACAAAACCGAGTTCTTATCAATTGCAGAGCTGAATGGTATGGTAGAAAGTCATATTGACAGAATTGCATCAAAATCGGAACCACTAGCAGAAGAAGCTTTGAAGAGCCAAGTCACCCTTAATGTGACTGTCACTAATCAAAGAGGTGGAGGATCTGGTAGAGGTCATGGAAGAGAAAGAGGAGGTTCTGGTGGAAGAGGTCGTAGTAACTTCAACCAAGGATCCGGAGGAGGACATGGTAACTCCAACCAAGGAAGAGGTGTAGGTAATACCAAACAAGGTAAATTTCCATTTCATTGCTACAATTGTGGCAAGTATGGACATAAGATTGCAGATTGCTGGTATAATGAGCACAATCGTGGAAATCAAATAAACATTATCCATTATATTCAATTCCTCTCTCTCTCTCTCTTTCTCTCAATCTATATATATATATATATATATATATATATATATATATATATATATATATATATATATATATATATATATATATATATATATATATATATATATATAAAAGTAAAATCCTCCTATTTCATTTTCCCGCCCAAACTTTTGTAGTAAAACTTATTTGGTAACTAAATGTAAAATAGAAATTAATTAAAATTTATTATTTATAATATTATATTGTTTCCATATTCACGTATTAACCTAATTGGTAAATATATTAATTGGTAATATTTTTTCCTTATATTCATTTATTCATTTATTCATTTATTTATATTGAGTAATTATATATAGAGATATAGATATGCATACTTAACATACAACTGTTGCGGCTCCAAATCCTCCAATGTTTATCCTTGCCCAGGATATTTCTCCATTGAAGACTTGCAGAGCTATTAGATTTCAATTGGTGTGCATGCACCTATATGTAGTCCCATAGAGAAAGGGGAGTGATTCCATTAAATCTAGAGAGTGCATGTTTCACGATCAAGAGGTATTTTTTTTTTCAATTTTGTTTTTTTCTACGACTCCAATGTTTATCTTTGCCCAGGATATTTCACCATTGAAGACTTTCAGAGCTATTAGATGGTGATTGGTGTGCAGGGAAGATCATTGCAGGGAAGCCTTCTTAACTTATTTATTTTCTAATTGTACGTGTATACAAAGTAAATTATATAATTTTGTCATTTTTATTGTATTTTGCATATGTATTTTTTATTAAATAGTTTATTTGTTTATAGGGACAATCAATTGAAGGCTACAGTGTGAGATCAACATATACCTAAGAGTTGAAACCTTTTTTTTTTTTTTAATTATGGCCTTGCAAATCCTTTGGTTGTTCTTATGCAATTGTGTAGAGTTAAGAATGATATGAAGAGTGAATCTAAACACAAGTGTTTTAATTTTTCTTTATATATGAAAGTGTTTGAATAAGGACAAGTAATGAATGTTCTTTTTTTATTAGCCGGTTATGTCAAGATATGTAACTCTTGATACACAACTCCTTTGCAATCAGGATTTTCAGAGTTTTGTGATTTTCTGGGAAGGTAAATTTATTATGTCTTAATCATTATCATAATGTTTTTATCATTTAATTTTGTACATATTTCGTTTATGATTGTCATTTTTTTGTTTTCAGTTTATGTGTTGATTAGACCCCTCTAAGAAACATTATTGATATTTAATTATTTATGAGATGATTGAGGTAAAACTTAGCAATAAAATAAAATATTTTTTTAAAAAAATTGATGCAGTGACATCAAATTTTCTAATCATCTTTTGCTACTTTTTAAAATGAGTTATTAATATAAATTGTCACACTTTAAAATGTATTTTTAATGTTAATAAATAAATTAGCTTAAAATAATACATTAAAATTCAAAGGATAAGCAAAGTATAATCTAACGTATAAAATAAAGTCAAAGTTGTACATGTTTGCAAAGTGATGGAGCATTGTAATAGTCTCAGAGCATCCAAATAAAGGCATCCGATTATTTCTTTCTTATATCACATTAAAGGTTCAATACTGCAGATATATATAAAGTATTCAAATTTTACTTCTAGATATATTATAAATAATCAACCTACATCAGTACGTACTATATTATTTTCATATGAACAAAATTCATCATCCTTGAAGCGGTGAAAACAATTAAGAGCCCCTCACTACAATTTTCCTCTCTGTAATCACAGTTTCTTTCGTTTAACTTAAAAAATAAATGATTCACATATAATAGTAAATAGAATTATAATATAGTAGAAAATAATTATAATATAATAGAAAATAGAAATTAATATTATTAAATTAGTTGAAATTGTACTTATCTTTAGTAAATCTTTTTTTACATTTCTAGAAGATTCTTTTGAGCCTTCAAACATGTGTGCATGTGCACATACAGAACTATAAACTGTCACTTGAATTCATCTTTCATGCGTAGCTGTATTTTCACCAACTAATTTAATAAATCTTATTTTGTAAGCAAATGTAAAATGGATATTAACTAAAATCTTAGTAATATTGTTTCCATATTCACGTATTAACGTAATAACATAATACCATATAGAAAAGACATATTAGTTATATTATATAATATAATAATATTTTTGGTAATATTATTGTTTGTAAATTCTCTGTATTTTTTTTACGTATTTATAATACCGTGTAGAAAAGACATTAATTAATTAGGTAATAACATAATAACATAATTGGTAATATTATGTATGGTATTACCGTGTAGAATTTTTGGATGTTTATCACCAACTAATTTAATACAACTTATTTTGTAAACAAATGTAAAATAGAAATTAACTAAAATCTTGGTAATATTATTTCCATATTCAATGCTCTCACGTACTAACATAATACCCTATATAACCAATTTAAACAATTTATAATATAAATAATTCATATATATAATTATATATATGATACAGCCTTACGGTCAAATCTATACTATAATTAAAAAGAAAATCCTATTTACTTGATTTCCTGCACAAACAATAGTAAATAGTAAAGGTAAATTAAAAAAAAAATAATGAAAAAAATGAACATAAATATTTTAGAATAATATTTTACATCACCAATTAAAAATAGAATGAAAATTAGATAAATTGAAAAAAAAAAGAAATGAATATTAATAATTCACTGAAAATTAAAAATGAAATAAAAAGGAATTGAAGTTAGGTTAATTGGAAAAGGAAATGAATATTAATAATTGACTGAAAATAAAAAATGATCCATAATTGACTAAAACAGAAAAAAAAATGGTTAAATCATTGCATTTTAATTTTTCACAATAATATTATACAGTATAATACATCAAATCACAATTATGTCATAAATCTTTCACAATTTTAAACAATAAAATGGAAAGTTAAAATGGAACGAAAATATTTTAATAATAATATTCTATATCATCAAGTAAAAGTAAATTAAAAATGAAAAAGAAATATTTAAATAATAATATTCTACATCATCAATAATAAAGACATATTTTAAACAATAGTAAAGGTAAATTAAAAATGCAACGAAAATTAAAAATGAAGCAAAAATATTTCAATAATAATATTCTACATCATTAATTAAAATGGAACAAAAATTGGGGTAAAAATATCATTGCATATGATATTCTAATTGGCTAATTGACTAATTGAGTGAAAAAAAAAAAAAGAATAATTGGTTGAAAATGAATATGACATTACAAATTGACTAAAAATATAAAAAGAAATGAATACTAATAGTTGACTGCAAAAAAAAAAAAATGATCCATAATTGATTAATATGAAAAAAATAAAAGGTTAAATCATTGCATTTTAATTAAAAATGAAACGGAAATTAAAATTTGATGCAAATATTTCAATAATAATTCTACATCATAAATAGTAAATGCATATTTTAAACAATATTAAAGATAAATTAACAATAAAACGAAAATATTTCAATAATAATATTATACATCATCAATTAAAAATGGAACGAATATTAGGTAAAAATATCAATGCATATGATATTCTAATTGATTAATTGACTAAAAATATAAAAGAATAATTTGCTGAAAATGAATTTGATATTACTAATTGACTTAAAATATAAAATGGTCGATAATTAACTAATACTCTACCATTATATATTTTCACCCGAGCATGATGGACGGAAGGTGTTAGCTCTATACGATGAAGGACAGGATTGCGTTGCTACTACCGATGTCGTCTACAAAGAGATTTCAATAATGTATAAATACAATCGTTGATATTATGATTTTTTTAAATGACAAAATTGCTATATTATATGTAGACAAAAATATATCTACTATCTACTATACTAATAAGAGCCCAAGAGAGTTAGGCCTATAATGGGTTAGAAAAAATGGTGGTCACAGATTTTAATCAAATGAATGGCTCAGATTGATTGAAAGATTGATCAGATTTAAATTTTACACTAAAATTTCCTAAAATACCCACACACCGTTACTAATTTCGTTAAAAATTTTAAGAATTACCGTTAGTTCACCGTTAACTTACTCATTGATTTCAATAGAAAAAGGTCTTAGGTTCGAATCTCATCCCAATCAAAGTTGGCATTATTAGTACTCTATTTTACTCTTATTAAATTATATAAATAATAATTTAGTAGTTACAACAAAAATAATACATATGCATTTCTTTAATTTATAATTATGTGTCCACAATGCCTTTATTCAAAAAAAAAAATTATTCATTATCAATAAATTAACTAAGAGAAATAATTTTATTAGTTATATTGTCTTTATTTTTCTTCAATATAAAAAATTTTTTATATTCAAATTTATTAATTGATTATATTCGCTACATTATCATTACAATGTCTTTATTCAGTGAAAAAAAAATTATTAATTATCAATAAATTAATTAAAAGAAATATTTTCATTAGTTATATTGTCTTTATTTTTCGGGGTTAGCGTTAGCGGATTATACTAGCGGATTTGACCAGCGAATTTATTTAATTATTAACATTGGGTAGAAAAAATGACCGCCAAATTATTAAATCAAATGAATGGTTCATATTGTTCAGGTTTTAACTTTTTTCTTTTAAGATTTTCTAATTTATCCTTAATTATATGATTATCCATTTAATTTTTCCGTTAATTCACCGTTAGTCTAATTCTAATATTAAAGTCTAATATAGAATTATAACTACACCATTAATCTAATTCTAATATTAAAGTCTTAATAGAACTTAACCACAAATCCTAATGTCGGAATCTCCTCAAACAATATTAGTATATATTTAATATTTTATGCCCTAATTTTTATTTGTTCTCCCTTATGTTCCGTATTTCGTTTCAACCATACCTATACAATTATTTTATTGACAATTATAATCAATCTTGACTATATTATCTTGCATTTGTAAACTTAGAATTACCTATTTAACCCGCACCGGCTTAGCTCAATGGTTTAGTGGGTAGTATTTGGGAGAAGAGGCCAAGGTTTGAACCTCGGCGGCGGCAGTGCGGGAATTATGTCCAAAGTGGGCAGATTCCTTGTGCGTATCAGCATTTACAACCTCCCATAATGCTCTCTCGGGTTGGAGACCCAACCTTTGGGAGAAGAATTACCTATTTAAATACGCAAATTCAACCTTCAATTATCTATGCATGAACAATTTCAATATAATCCTGCCTTAATATACTTTAAAGTACTTATTAAAAAAAAAAAAAAATTGGGCATTATCCCAATCGCGCAATGCGCGTAAAAAACTAGTATATTCCATACAAAAGAACTAAGATAGCAATTCATTCTTATAACTGAGTTGCTAGAGAACGAACACATTTGCCTAATTTATATAAATAAAAATACTAAATAATGATAAATAAAATCTCCAAAGTTACATCACTGCATGCTTACATCTACACATTAGCTATTAATTTGAGCAATTATTTGCTCAAATTCAAACAATGATAACATCAAAACACATAAATAATCCAAACCATATTTTCAATTGCACTATATAATATTTGATGTTCTAATTTAAATAATTATATATCAATCTAAATATTTTTAATATATTATAACAAATTCATTCCGTGCATCGCACGGGCGAAAATACTAGTATATATAAATATAATATATAAATATATTATATTTAATATATCTTATAGATATATTATATTATATTTAATATATATTATACTAAATATATAATATTTAATATATCTAACATTTGGTATTAAATATATTAAAAATACTTGGTTACTATTTAAAAAAAAAAAGATTAGTAACAATTATAATGAATCTCCTATATTACATTGTATTCAATATACTATGAGTTACATATTTAATTAAACAAATTGAGTTAATACCATCTGAGGTCCTCCGAGTATAGTGGTTTTACCACGTTTAGTCCTAAACTTTCAAATTGACCATCTATGGTCCTTCGACTTTCAAATTTAACCATTCGTGGTCCAAGTTAACCACCCATGGTCCTTCAAGTTTCAAAATTTAACCAGTCGTGGTCCTCTTGAAAGGACCATGGTTGGTTAAAATTTAATAGTTGAAGGACCCTGGGTGGTTAACTTGGACCACGAATGGTTAAATTTGAAAGTCGAAGGACCACGAATGGTCAATTTGAAAGTTTAGGACTAAACGTGGCAAAACCACTATACTCGGAGGACCTCGGATGGTATTAACTCTAAACAAATTCGACATTAAAGTACTTAGATATATGAACTTCTCATATATAATCTTGCATTGATATACTTTCAAATATTAATTTCATTTTAAACATTGGGCATTAACTCATTCGCGCAATGCGCGTGTACAATTAGTATTAGGGATAAGGGTCAAATAGACCTTCTAACTATATAGCAAAGTGCAATTAACCTCTCGAACTAAAAAAGCCTTCAATTAAACTCTGTTAACTTGTTAAAAATGTGCAATTACCATTTTTAAAAAGTTACCAACAAGTAACCAGTTAAAGAGCGGGCTTTTTTGGCCCGCCCCGTTTAGGCCCGCGGGCTTGGCGGGCCGCGGGCTAGCCCGCCTGTTTTTTTATTTTATTTTATTTTTATATATTATATATAATATTTACACTTTATTACTTTAGATATTATTATAGAATAGAGAGTTCAGACGCCACAACCCACAAGTCCACAACAAATCCTAGTCCCACTCTCCAAGACTCCAACTTCAATTTTGTTTGATTCATTTTGCATTCTGCATTTATGTTAAATTGTGTGTTGCTATGCGAAAGTTTAATGAATTGAGTGGATTCTATCATTTCTGTGTGTGAATAATGAATTGAGTAGATTATGTTAATTTTTTTTACGTTAAATTCCAGAATACCAGTTGGATAAATTTAGCAAAACAAAACAATAACCAATAAGTTAATAATTAAAAAAAAAATTAGTTTTGAGGCGGGGGCCCGCCTAGCCCGCGGGCCAAAGGCGGGGCGGTCCGGGCCAACAAAACCCAGGCCCGCTAAGGAGCGGGCTTTTTTGGCCCGCCCCGTTTAGGCCCGCGGCCCGCCGGGCTTTGGCCCGCCCCGCCCGCCAGCCCGTATTGACAGCACTACTTATGCATACCTAATGGTGTATGCCGCACTGACCGCACTAGAATACCTGACCTCACAGGAACCAATATATATATATATATATATATATATATATATATATATATATATAAACCAAAAAAACAATGAAGCTTCAAACCAATTAACTAAACATTTTGTCATAGCCATTAGAAGAGGGTACGGTGCCTAACATAAGCACAAAGGTAAATAACATGCAGTACGTAAGATTTACCATTGGTTAATTAACATCCAAAATCTCTCTATAAATTCTCCGAATCACTAATTAAGCCAAAGATGCATCATAGCCCCAAGTTTCCTATTACACATTAACTGGATGTCCATATATATATGGGGCCTTGAGAGATGATTATATTAATTATATTATCAGATCAGATCAATTGCATTAATGCTAACAAAAATGAAGGCCTTTAACCTCATCACACTAGCAGTTGTATTGCTTCTCTTGGGAGAAGCACAATTTTCGTTGGCTGCTTGCGACGCGAAGCAGCTCGACCCTTGCTTTAGCGCCTTAACGCTCAATGCCAACCCATCACCACTCTGCTGCGAGAGGCTTAATCAACATAAGCCTTGCTTCTGCGAATACGTCAAGAGTCCCACTCTGAATGAGTATATCATCAAGTCCCCAGCTGCCAAGAAAGCCAATGAACTCTGCAAGGTTACAATTCCCAAGTGCTGAGAAAACCTCCATTTCACTTCATCATATCAATCCCGCCCGTCTATGTGTGCGCTATATTAATACTAACAATAAACACCTTTCTCTTTCTTTTTCTATTTTTAATTTTACTATGTCTTGAATATTAAATTCATAGCCTGCTTGGTTATGATCTGTGTACTAGTTATATGTCATCATTTGTATATATGAAAGAATACAGTACCCTCCCCTAAAAATGGGGTCTTGTCTATTAGTTAAATTTAGACCAAGTTTTATTCATCAAATTATTATATATGTACAAATAAAAAATATCAATTTCTTTTAAAGTTTTATTTCCAATTTCAATTAAAACCTCCTTTTGAATTCTATAAACATTATTATCAAGCATAAAAGTAATAGATTATATCTAGCTTTAAGAAAAAAAAATGGACCCCAAAACTTGGGTGTCACCTTGGTCGCCCTAATCAGACATGGCCATGGAAAACTTTGTGAAATAGATTCCATTATCCATTATGGTCATTTCTCCAATTTACATCTATTATTGACATATATAATTGCTTTTGATTCTTCACACAACATTTTTACTTTTTGTCATTTAACGTTTACAAATTGATCAAATTTCATCTAAACGTTTTGAAATATCACATTTACACCAAACATCATCCTTCTTTCATGTGAGAACATATATTACATTTTAGACTAAATTTAGTTAAGTTCAAAAGGTTAGGGGTAAAAACTAATCAAAACAATACTTCTCTAATCTCTTATTTATTTATAACATTAATAAAAATTAAAATCGTCTTGTGTAGTTTCCCACCCAAATTTTTATTAATCTTACATATAATAAAGCTATATGGTTGGAAAATAATTAATGTTACAATTAATTACCAACATTATTATTATTACTAGCTATAAATATAAAATAGCCACAACATCTTTTACTAAAAAAAAAAAAAAAAAAAAAACAAAAAAAAAAAAAGAGCACAAGATTTGAAAAATAAAATAGCTAATTTTTTACTCACTCATAACAAAGGATTACATTTATTGAATTAATGGAGTTATTAAATGTTATGATATTAGGATTAAGGATTCTGATTCCCGATTAATAGAAAATATGAAACGATGCAATATTAATTAAATTTCTGTCTGAAACAGTGCAATTAATGCAAGCCTCTACATATAATTTTTCTCCCTCTCAAATGCTTCAAAGAAATGGCAGAAGCGAGAAGGGATGAAGAAAGCAAATAAAGCAAATGTTGCGGGCCGTGGGTCAATTATTGGACTTCAGAATAAAAAAATCATTTAATCCATAAATAAAAATTTAAATATATATAAATGTATATATCGCATGGGTCTTTAATGTTTTTCTAGATGTCTAAACTTAGGACTTTTAAAAGAAAAAAAATATATTTGAATTATCTCCACAAAAAGTGGTCTTGGACTTATAAAATGACATTTGAGTTTATGGAATAACATGTGCATAAAAAATATATTATATAATCATATAAAAAATGTGTTCAATTAGAGTTTAAATTTACTCATACAAAATTTGAAATTTGCTTTCTAAATGTAATTATCTTATTAGTTATTATTCGTATTGTGAAAATTATAATATAGATGAAATACAATTAAGAATAAATCAATGTAATTATGTACATAATTAGAGATTATATTAACCATACAAAATTTTAATTATAATTTTGTATTCTATAAAAATAATAAATACTTGACCAATGGAAGCTCAAAAATATTATTATATTAAACAATTTAAAATATTTTTATTTTTTCTATTTTTTATTTTTATTTATAATAACATAATTTTTTCCCCGTGCATCGCGCGGGTGAATTACTAGTAATTAATAATAAGGTTATTTTGCTTAAAAGGGGGAAATGGAAAAGAATTGGTTGTATTAAGAATTTGTAAGGAAAATAATGTAAACAAATTGGATATTAATAATTAACCCCCCAAATTTAATAATGACAAGTTCATTAAAACAATCAGTAATATATCTGGTATACTCTAAGAGTCAAAGAGAGTTAGGCCTATAACAGGTAGAAAAAATGAAAATTTTTTAATTAAATGAATGGCTCAGATTGATCATATTTTAAATATTTTCTAATTTATCCTTAATTATATGATTATCCGTTAACTTTCCCGTTAAATATTATCTTTTCCGTTAATTTATGTTAGTTCACCGTTAACATACTCATTGATTTCAATAAGAAAGGTTTTAAGTTCGAACCGAATCCCAATCGGCAAAATTAGTACTCTATTTTATTATTATAAAACTAAAATAATAATTTAGTAGCTACAACAAAAAATAATAAATATGCATTTCTTTAATTTAGAATTATGTGTCTACAATGCTTTTATTCAAAAAAAAATTATTCATTATCAATAAATTGAATAAGAGAAATAATTTTGTTAGTTATATTGTCTTTATTTTTCTTCAATATCAAAATTTTTTACATTCAAATTCATCAATTGATTATATTCGCTACATTGTCCCTAGAATGTTTTTATTAAAAAAAATTATTCATTATCAATAAATTAATTAAGGAAAATACCAGGACTATGTGGTCCAATGGTATCCGGGTTGGACTTCCACTTGGAAGGTTGTGAGTTCGAGCCTCAGTGGAGGTGTTATTAGCTCTTTGTGTTTCAATAGGTTGAGAAAGTATATGAACAGATACTACAATGTAATAGAGCTAGTAGCATTCAAAAAAAATTAAGGAAAATAATTTCATTAGTTATATTGTCTTTATTTTTCTCCAATGTAAAAATTCTTTACATTCAAATTCATCAATTGATTATATTCACTACATTGTCTATTATCTTGTTGGAGGATAAAATAAATAGCATAGGGCTATTTTTGTCCTCCTAATCCTTCTGCTTTAACCTTCATATATAAGCCTTGTCTTCTCTGTAATTACACATACTTTGATTAGAAATATACAGTGCGTCTTCTTCTTCTTCAAGTCTGCTCTGTGCTTCTCGTTCGTTCACTTATTTTATCCTCCAACATATCTAATTTGTGCACTATTTTTAAATTAAATATCGAAGTTATAATACAGAATAATGCCACATATTTATTTACCAAATATTTTATTAATACCATGAAAAAATTAAAAAATATATATAATTAATAAAGCCAATCATATTAACTACTTGAGAAATTTGTTGACAAAGAGAGTATTCAAATCACACAACAAATTGAAGTGAGAAACTTCTCGCAATGTCCTTGCTTGACAATCAGCAGTTAGCGGATTTGACTAACAAATTATATCAACGGTGAGAAAAAAGATATTTGAAAAATTAGCAGTTTAGATTAATATGTTAAAATGACCTAAGGGTATACATAATAATAATAATAATAATAATAATAATAATAATAATAATAATAATAATAATAATAATAATAATAATAATAATAAAATAATAATAATAATAATAATAATTGTTTAATAAAAAATAAAATTAAAAAAAAAAAATTAATAAAACATATGGAAAGCTGAACGTTCCGCTCCCTTTAGTTTTAATTTGGCCACTTTTCCACATCGGTGGGAAAAGTGGCATTGGAGCCTTGAGGCTCCTATAAAAGGAGCCTTAAGGCTCCAATTTAAAAATTAAGCTTGCCCATCCGTTAAGTGGCCAAGCAGTGAGTTAGCGAAACTGGCGCTTGTTATTTAAGGAGTCGAAATGGTTCCACAATAAATTTTTTTAAAAAAATATAGAGGTGTATTAGGGAAATCATTCTAAAAAACGCTAACTGAAAATATTGTAAAGTGCAATATTAGTATTTTCAATGGTTTGGAACAAATTGTTGTTTCAAACGGTTGAATAACCAAACACTTTCTTTAGCATTTTGATCTTTGGTTACATCATATTGTCCAATATCTTTGGGTTACATTATAATTAAAATTTTTAAATTTTTACTACATCTAAATTCGTTAAAATTAGAATTTCTCTATCCATAATAATTTATTCAACAATAATGGTTGAACTAAATGAACACTGAGCGAAACACCTAAAGGGCTGATACCGTTGATTCATTCATTTGATCTTGTATGTATATGTGCATTCATTAAATATATTAGAACCCTTTTACAACAAAAATACTTGGTTACTATTATATTATATTTAATATATATTATATTAAATATTAATATTTAATATATCTAACATTTGTATCAGAGCCAGGTTAACTTTTCAACCCGAGATATTTTCCGTAGTGAAATATGATAGCAAATATCAATATTGTATGGTCGGGTCCCCAAATTGGACGGGAAATGGGAAACTCCGATTACAACTTATTGTGCAATTTATGATGTTCCACACATTTGAAAGCCCTCAAAAATCTTTGCGGAGTTTTGTGATCCCAGGTCTACCCGAAGGAGCTGATGCAGCCAAACACGGCGAGATCGAATTGCCTTGCGGGACAGATTCACCAAGCGTGTTCATTACTCCATTTTTGGGCAATTAGCTCGTAAGATCTCTC